>NC_084563.2:33312098-33372098 GCF_033978685.3 Nerophis lumbriciformis | reverse complement strand
AGGAGATGCTTGGAAATAGCATAAAAATGCCCCAAAAACTTGGAAAAACGCAATTCATAGCGTTACTTTTTGGTGTAACCATCATGAGCGTTCTGTTCAGGTATATTTATTTCATATTGTGATAAATCATCATAAATAGGTATTGATCAATCTTTAAGCTGTGTGTATTTGATTTCAGTTTGCTTTCGACATCTTATTTAGAATTGTAGTTGAAACTTTTACAACCTTGTGTTGCGCTCATGATGGCGTAACCAAACTAGATTATTTTGAATATTTATTCCCTTTTTTACATTTAGTATATTTAAATATACTGTGTTTTATGCTTTTTTTTTCTTTTTGGACATGTACTATACATATAATACAATAAAGTTCCAGGTAAAATTATGTTTCTAGCAATACTTTAATTTTGCCTTTGAAAGTAACACTCCAATGTTCATTAGTGGAGCTGTACACATATCCTTGAAAACATTGGGGAACTGCATTTTTTTTAAACTTTATTTTGCCTATCGTTCACAATCATTACGAGAGACAAGAAGACAAGAGTTTTGCTTTTTTCCCCCACTTTCTAACAGAAAAATCGGCTCGTTCTAGGTAGCTAGCAGCACAGCTCATGTTAGCAATCAATTCTACCTCTAAATCACTTTAAAAACGCATTCAAAAACTGTCAACAATACTTTATTTACAGTACATGCCAAAAGTTTGGACACACCTTCTGATTGTCACATCAAAACTATGAATGAACACATGTGGAGTTATGCACTTAACAAAAGAAAGGTGAAATAACTGAAAACATGTTTTATATTCTAGTTCTAGAAACCTTTACTGACATACATTTAATCATAACTTATATACATTTAAAAAAAAAAAGCTATTTTTTTTGTAGTTGTATTCCTTTTTTATTGTTATTATTTTTTGTAGAGATGTCCGATAATATCAGACTGCAGATATTATCGGCCGATAAATGCTTTAAAATGTAATATCGGAAATGATCGGTATCAAAAAGTAAAATGTATGACTTTTTAAAACGCCGCTGTGTACACGGACGTAGGGAGAGGTACAGTGCGCCAATAAACCTTAAAGGCACTGCCTTTGCGTGCCGGCCCAGTCACATAATATCTACGGCTTTTCTCACACATTAGTGAATGCAAGCATACTTGGTCATCAGCCATACAGGTCACACTGAGGGTGGCCGTATAAACAACTTTAACACTGTTACAAATATGCACCACTGTGAACCCACACCAAACAAGAATGACAAACACGTTTCGGGAGAACATCCGCACCGTAACACAACAGAACAAATACCCAGAACCCCTTGCAGCACTAACTCTTCCGGGACACTACAATATACCCCCCCCCCCCCCCCCCCCGCCCCCCCCCCCCCACCTCAAACTCCTCATGAGCATGTCCCAAATTCCAAGCTGCTGTTTTGAGGCATGTTAAAAAAAAAAAGCACTTTGTGACTTCAATAATGAATATGGCAGTGCCATGTTGGCATTTTTTTTCCATAACTTGAGTTGATTTATTTTGGAAAACCTTGTTACATTGTTTAATGCATCCAGCGGGGCATCACAACAAAATTAGGCATAATAATGTGTTAATTCCACGACTGTATATATCGGTATCGCTTGATATCGGAATCGGTAATTAAGAGTTGGACAATATTGGAATATCGGATATCGGCAAAAAAGCCAATATCGGACATCTCTATTAAATATATATACAGTACAGGCCAAAAGTTTGGACATACCTTCTCATTCACACCACAATTGATGATCCCAACCCCATTGATAAAGCAACTTGAGAGGCTCGCTATTTTTTTTTTAACAGCCTCAAATTGTCTCCTTACTCGTCAAGCTGACAACAACAAAGCACACTTCCCCCCTTCACAATAATAGAGCGGTGCGCCACATCCAGTCTGACTGCTCTACCAAAATAAAGGTTTCAAATAAGGAGCTTACACAAGCATGATATAGTTAAAGCACTTATTGATACATTTACACAATTATTATGCTTTAACCTAAAATACTGGTCAAAGTTGACTAAAGACCAATAAATGTGAGGATTTTTCCATTTAATTAACAAACATTTTATTACATTCTATTTTGATACAGAAGCACACACTCTATGATGGTAAAATAAGTGTAAAAGGTAAAAAAAAAAACGGAAAAACTGAATTTTATTGTTTTTATATTGATATTCTTATTTAAATGTATTATTATTTTACTTGTGGTTTATTAGTTACTACCAAAATGTAAATCCGTTTTTTTTAAACTATATACTCTTGTTTTCAAAATAATCGTGTAATTAATTGTGATTACAATATCAATTAAAATAATTGTGATAATTATTTTTGCCATAATGATCCAGTCCTAAGTTATTTGAAGTTTTTATTTTATTGAACAGTGATGAAGGGCCAAAACCTGTCATGTGTCTTTAGGAGCTAAATCCATTGAGCCAAGGCTGAATTAATTGTCTTACAATGTTCACTTTCCTGCGAGTATTTTTAATAAGTAATGATAATAATAATAATGTTAATATTATGTTCAAGTTGAACAAATTCAAGGAACTGTTGCAAACTTTATGCTAATGCCCCAATGGCGCTAACTATCAATGTATTGTTACATTGTTTAATGCATCCAGCAACATTAGGCATAATAATGTGTTAATTCCACGACTGTATATATCGGTATCGTTTGATATCGGAATCGGTAATTAAGACTTGGGCAATATCGGAATTTAAAAAAAGCCATTATCGGACACCTCTAATTTTTTGTATTGATCCCACACTACTATTGCTTTTTGTGTCACTATTGATATGGTTTTGTCACTGTTTACTTACTTTTTTTTGGTCACTTTTTATGTTGTATTTTTTTGCATCTGATCATGCCCTGTGACTTTCTTCTTCTTTTTTAAGTGTGAACGGTGGAGAGGTCCTCAGGAGGTGATCTTGTGATCACTTCCTGAGGATCCTTGATGCCGAGGAATATTCATCCATCTTGCTATGGTCTGGATAGACTGCTGATCCTGAGCCAGAGCAGGATGGATGGATATATATACAATATCTGGGTATTTTTTCTAATTATGTCTATACTGTAAACCAGTGACGTGCAGTCACTAGAGGCCGGGCCTCACCTGCCATTATGGAAAGAAAAAAAATGTAAAAAGAAAAAAAATGTATTAAATTGTTATATGTATCCAGTGATTATACTATAACGTTATTTTCCATTTAACTTCACCAGTTTTAGATTATTTTTATTCAAAATCGCTGAATTTTCACATTTGCCGTTCAAATACTGAGAAGAGACGGTGCGGTGAACAGCAGCCAGTTGAGGCACGTCACTCAGTGCCTCAACATGGATTGCGGACTCGGCTAACTGCTGGCCTGCTGTGCAGTGAGACTGTATTGCTATATGAACTATATTATACACTTCCATAGTTCAGTTAGCTGAGGTATATAATGTACAGTGTATTTTGTCAACAACTGTATGTGTGTAACGTATTTCTTGTGCTGAGCAATCATAAAAAACTGCTGCGAAGACGCACTGGCTGAGGCTCCAGTAATCCTGTCTCCTGCACCCCCGCCGTAGAATTGTTATATCAACTAAAGCCCACACTTAAACTTTCCACGTGCAAGATTGAATCTATTTAAAAAAGTTATTTCATAAGAAGCCAAAAAGTGCAAAAACAATAATGTTCGTGTTGGAGGAGTTGTGAATGACTGCAGGGCCACAACATTAGGTACACCTGCAGACTGCAGGTGTACCTAATTCACAACTCCTCCAACACGAACATTATTTTTTTTGCACTTTTTGGCTTCTTATTAAATAACTCTTGTAACCTATTTTTATGGGCTTTCCTCTTTGTGATGTTAAGTTCCTGTTATGCGCTGTTATACAGTATATGCCTTGAGCTCTTATTTTGAAGGCGCTAAGAGCGGAAGTGATGACACGGAGTGGAGCGGAGGTTTTTGAAAGAAGGTAAATAAAGTGGTCCTCGTGTAAACTGGAGCCTCCGTGTTTGTTATTTTGTAGTTTCATACAGTATAGGCGACATTTATAAACCCTCGGTTACACTTTTTTAAATAGATTCAATCTTGCACGTGGAAAGTTTAAGTGAGGGCTTTAGTTGCGGCGCATGGACTTAATTTATAAGTAAAAGTAAGACCATAATAACGTTTTTTTTATTAAATGTGCTTTTTTGTGTGCTACAGTTTGTATGTGTAAAGTTAAAGTTAAGTTAAAGTACCAATGATTGTCACACACACACTAGATGTAATGAAATTTGTCCTCTGCATTTGACCCATTCCCTTGTTCACCCCCTGGGAGGTGAGGGGAGCAGTGGGCAGCAGCGGCGCCGCGCCCGGGAATCATTTTTGGTGATTTAACCCCCAATTCCAACCCTTGATGCTGAGTGCCAAGCAGGGAAGAATGCTGGTATGAGCTTTTAAACATAACCCGTTAACTGCTGCCAATCAAATGGTGAATAAGATACTCTTTAGGGTTCATATCTGACTGTGATGAAGTCAGTGCCTCACCAGCCATCAACCTCACCGCACGTCACTGCTGTAAACCATGGGTGTCAAACTCTGGCCCACGGGCCAAATTTGGCCCGCCGTGTAATTTCACTTGGCCCTTGAGGCAATATCAAATTAACACTAAAGCTGGCCCGCCGATTATATATTGCGGCGGTGCCGCGGTAACACCGCAATCACCACTAATTCTCATACTTGCCAACCCTCCCGGGAGTCTTTCAAACTTCAGCGCTGCTGGCCCAGTCACGTAACATGTGCACACACAATTGAATGCAACGCATACATAATCAACAGTGATACAGGTTACACTGAGGGTAGCCGAATAAAAAACTTTAACACTGTTAGAAATATACGCCACACTGTGAATCCACACCAAACAAGAATGACAAACACATTTTGGGAGAACATCCGCACCGTAACACAACAGAACAAATACCCAGAACCCTTTGCAGCACTAACTCTTCCGGGACGCTACAAGGTGTGTGTGTGTGGGGGGGAGGTTTGGTGGTAGCGGGGGTGTATATTGTAGCGTCCTGGAAGAGTTAGTGCTGCAAAAGATTCTGGGTATTTGTTCTGTTGTGTTTATGTTGTGTTACGGTGCGGATGTTCTCCCGAAATGTGTTTGTCATTCTTGTTTGGTGTGGGTTCACAATGTGGCGTATATTTCTAACAGTGTTATAGTTTTTTATACTGGTTGTCTCAGTGTAACCTGTATCGCTGTTGATAAAGTATGCGTTGCATTCACTCGTGTGTGCGTACAGAAGCCGCACATATCTTGTGACTGGGTCCGAACCATGTTACAATGAATGGAAAGCGGACGTGACAATAACTCGTAGAGGACGTTAAAGACAGTGCATTTATGGCACGCCCCCAAGACTGTGGTCCGGGTGGAAGAGATATAATGACTGATGAACACCTTCGTTCGATAATGAGGGTTGCCTGAGCTCCGACATTAATGAACTAGCATCCAAGAAAAGATGGCAGATATCTGGCTTGGGCACGTCAGATTAGATCAGTGTGTTGCAAACTTAGCAGTTTAAAGTCCTGAATGGTTGTTTTATTCATTGTTATATTATTTCCAAATTTATTAGCCTGTGGAAAAAGTTAATGTTGATATTTACCTCAGAAGGCTGCAAATAGAAAAGAGGCATTCAATTTTTATTTAAATTGTATTTGATATGCCATCATACTTGCCAACCTTGAGACCTCCGATTTCGGGAGGTGGGGGGCGTGGCCGGGGGCGAGGTGGGGCATGGTTAAGAGGGGAGGAGTATATTGACAGCTAGAATTCACCAAGTCAAGTATTTCATACATTATATATATATATATATATATATATATATATATATATATATATATATATATATTAATATAAATATATAAATAAAATAAAGACTTGACTTTCAGTGAATTCTAGCTATATATATATATATATATATATATATATATATATACACACCGGTATATATATATATATATATATATATATATATATATATATATATATATATATATACACATCCTGAAAATATGCAAACAAAACTGTGTTTAGATAATTGATACTTCAAACTTGCATAAATAAATCTTAAGGAATATAACATAACTTGGCTTCTGAGAGCTTCAAAATGTAATGAATAAAATGCTAAAGTTGTTGATAAACAAGCAATTATTTTAATAATTAAATATGGTCATTTTAAATGAATTATTATGATAATTTAAAATTAATTATTTCAAATATGTTTATTTTAATGTATAATTCTATGGCTGCATGTAATAAGGAGTCAGAAAAAATACAAATAAAAATACAATTAATTTTGATGTTTTTAGCAAAATATAGTAAACATTTATTTATTTTTTAAATTAATAAATGTATTTATTTTTAGGTAAGATAAACATAATAATACAATTTATCCCTAGTCTGGATGATTTAGTTCTTGTCACCCTGTTGTCCTCCCGTCTTGAAAAAAGGCTGTCCTCACTCTGGTCCGCAAGGACCTGGAGGGGGCGTGGCCTCCAGCTCTGGCTGAAAATCGGGAGATTTTCGGGAGAATATTTGTCCCGGGAGGTTTTCGGGTGAGGCACTGAATTTCGGGAGTCTCCCGGAAAATTCGGGAGGGTTGGCAAGTATGTATGCCATTGATATTTTTTTATTATTATTATTATTATTATTTGAAACTGGATTTTGCATGTCACTATAAAGTTATATAAGCCTTGCTTGTTCAATATTCAATGCAAAACTTGTTTGGGTCCCTATTAAAAGGTTAATTTGTTCAACCTTGGCCCGCGGATTTGTTCAGTTTTAAATTTTGGCCCACTCTGTATTTGAGTTTGACACCCCTGATGTAAACCTTGAGTTGTTAAAGTCCAAGTGCACCTCTGTCCTCAAGTGTGCATGTGAGTGTGTATGAGTGCTTGTATGAAGGGCCTGCGTGAGCAAAGTATGACTGTCAAATGTGATTTTAACTGCAAAATTGAATAAAATATATTTGCAAAAAAAAAAACAATGCATTAAAACAACAATTACATCCGTCTTGTTTCTCATAATGATTGTGAACGATGGGCAAAATTGCAAAAAGTGCAGTTACCATTTCAGCACGCAGCAAGCAAGCAGACAGAAAGACAAGTAGCTGAAGGGCAAACAAAAACTGGATCAAGTCCAGATTCCTTTGCAGTACTGGGGAAACAAGACCGACGCTGATAAGAGACTACACTACACAGTTCCAGTTGTGGAGCATTACCCTTTAAGCTCTGGTCAATATTTGCAGAACCCTGCTGTCGATTTCAAAGAAAAGAAAAAAACCCGAGCTGATAGATAAAGGCAAACAAACCTTGTGTAACCGACGCGTGTATGGTTTCGGTGTCAAATTTGACCTTTGCCCTTCCAGGAGATCCCAGCATCTTCTCCCAGACCAGAGTGACCTCCTTCAGGCATGGCGTGATTTCCTCGTAGTCCAGCTTGAGGCGCTTGTTCTGCAGGTCGCTCTCCGAGGCTGCAAACAAACACACACACATCATGGACGTTGCCCTTCGTTATGACACAGGTGGAACACCTGCCTGCAGAATGTGTGCTTCGCGAATGCGTGGATCTTACATCACACCTCCACATGTGTACCACACACACCACTTGCAGGCTAAAATCATCCAAATGGGAGGAAACAGCTGGAAAGATTTGCCATGAGTCTTGACATGGAAACAACAGCTGAAGCAGGGTAAGCAGCATGTTGTTCCTAGCAGCAGTATTCACAGCATGGGGGGTTATTTTAAAAAAGGAACACAGAATCGCAGATCTACAACATCCTGTGGCAGCAACTCACAATCATAGATCACAGGCACAATAGATAGAGCAGCCGATTTAGGGATCGACCGATTATTGGCCGAGCCGATTATCCATATTTGGCATACATCGATACACACACACACACACACACACACACACACACACACACACACACACACACACACACACACACATACGTGTGTGTATATTAGAGATACGCGGTTTGCGGGCACAACCGCGGAGTCCACGGATTATCCGCGGATCGGGCGGATGAAATAAAAAAAAAATTAGATTTTATCCGCGGGTCGGGTCGGGTCGGGTGGTTGAAATAAAAAAAAATTAGATTTTAAATAGATTCAGGCGGGTGGCAGTTAAACCAATTCGGAAATATATATACATAGTTAAATGTTGTTACCCACATACGAAAAACGAGCAGGCACCTGCAGCATATGCCACAACAGAAGAAAAAAAAAAAAAGAGATGGACACTTTTACGGAGCGGAGAAGGGACGCCTCGCCGGGGTCCGGGACCGAGGCCCCTTCCCCCGAGAGGGCCCCACCGGGAGCCGTAGCTGAGGCGATCCGCGAGAAGGGCCCGACGCACGTCCAGGGTCACCACCGCGCCCACCGCACCGACACCCCGCCTCGTCCGCCTTCGCCGCGGCCGGCGTCACACGCAGCAGGTAAGCAGCTTACCTGCCCGCCACCCCCGTGGCCGGGGGCTCGTAACAGGGGTCACTCCGCGCGCTCCGCCCGCGCAGCTTACCTGCCCGCCACCCCCATTGTCGGGGGCGCGTAACAGGGGTCACTCCGCGCGCAGTGCGCTCACGAAAGGGGTGGGGCTCACCCTGGTTGATAAAGACAGCAGCTGGACGGTGGCCATGGAAGTCGGAACCCGCTAAGGAGTGTGTAACAACCCACCTGCCGAATCAACTAGCCCTGAAAATGGATGGCGCTGGAGCGTCGGGCTCATACGCGGCCGTCGCCGGCAGCGAGACGCGCTTGGAGGTGCGCTCAGCGCGGCTCCCATATGATTGCGCACTGGTGTGCGTCTGGGTCGTGACAGCGTGGCACGCGAATGTCTGCACTGCATTGGATCAGTCTCCTTTCTTTAACAGGCAAAAGCTTTATAACCTCACTAATGCCTTGCATCGTCTATATTAGATATATAACAACGGGCGGGTGCGGGCGGATGCGGTTCTGATCAAATGTTACATCGGGTGGATGGCGGATGGTTGACGACTTTCTGATGCGGTTGCGGATGAAATAATTGCCTATCCGCGCATCTCTAGTATATATATATATATATATATATATATATATATATATATATATATATATATATATATACACCATATTTTTCGGAGTATAAGTCGCACCGGCCGAAAATGCATAATAAAGAAGGAAAAAAAACATATATAAGTCGTACTGGAGTATAAGTCGCATTTTTGGGGGAAATTTATTTGATAAAAGCCAACACCAAGAATAGACAATTGAAAGGGAATTTAAAATAAATAAAGAATAGTGAACAACAGGCTGAATAAGTGTACGTTATATGAGGCATAAATAACCAACTGGTATGTTAACGTAACATATTATGGTAAGAGTCATTCAAATAACCATAACATATAGAACATGCTATACGTTTACCAAACAATCTGTCACTCCTAATCGCTAAATCCCATGAAATCTTATACATCTAGTCTCTTACGCGAATGAGCTAAATAATATTATTTGATATTTTACGCTAATGTGTTAATAATTTCACACATAAGTCGCTCCTGAGTATAAGTCGCACCCCCGGCCAAACTATAAAAAAAAAAACTGCGCCTTATAGTCCGAAAAATACGGTATATATATATATATATATATATATATATATATATATATATATATATATATATATATATATATATATACATATATACACATACATATATACAGATACATACATATATACACACACACATATTTCTATACACATATATATTTATATACACATGCGGTATGTATATATATATATATATATATATATATATATATATATATATATATATACATATATATCTTAATAAGGTTATCCAAAAAATAGTGCTCGATACCGTAGTAGAGCGCAATATATGTATGTGTGGGAAAAAAATCACAAGACTATTTCATCTCTACAGGCCTGTTTCATGAGGGGTGGTTCCCTCAATCATCAGGAGATTTTAATGGGAGCATTCACATACCATGGATTATATAGGGCACAGAGTGGGTGGGTACAGGCTGGTGTAGGGGCGTGGCATGGCAAAAAAGAACAATGCAACATTTGACGTCACTATGGGAAGTTTTGACGGAGCAGAAACGTGTGAACTCGTTGGGAGTTTCCTCCTCTCCCAGCTCGCCAGCCTCAATCTGAACCTTGGTATTTACCGTGATGACGGACTGGCAGTGTGTCGCGCCTCGCCAAGGAGCAGCGAGAATACCAAGAAGTGCATATGCCAAATTTTCAAAGAGAACGGCCTACGGATCACGATTGAAGCCAACAAGCAAACCGTCAACTTCCTTGACGTCACTTTCAACCTGAGAAATAACAGCTACCAACCATTCACGAAACCCAACACAACACTCCAATACGTGCACCATGACAGCAACCACCCACCCACCACCACGAAAAGAATACCTACCGGAATTAATAAAAGGCTATCGATGCTGTCATCTAGCAAAGCTGAATTTGACCAAGCAACCCCCCCGTACCAAAAAGCCCTTGATGAAAGCGGATACAATTTCACCCACGCCAGGAAACCAACCGAAAAAGAACAGAAAACGAAACGACATCATCTGGTACAACCCCCCATACAGCAAAAACGTCTCAACTAACATTGGACACAAATTCCTCAATCTGATTGACAAACACTTTCCCAAAGACAACACCCTAAGAAAAGTATTCAACAAGAACAACATTAAATTGAGCTACAGCTGTATGAACAATATACGACAAATCATCTCAAACCACAACAAAACAATTGCAAATGAGCCGTCGGCCCCCGGACAGAGCGACTCCAAAACCAACAAAGGTTGCAACTGTCGAAAGAAACCTGATTGCCCTCTCAACGGGGGGTGCTTACAAACATCAGTTGTCTACCAATCTAAGGTAACACGCAAGGACATTAACACATCCGACACATATGTAGGATTAACTGAGGGAGAGTTCAAAACCAGATGGAACAATCACAAGGCTTCTTTCAGGAACCAAAACCTGCGGAATACCACAGAACTCAGCAAACACATTTGGGACCTCAAAGACAATAATGTTGAATATTCAATAACATGGCAAATTCTTGCATCCAGCACACCTTACAATAGTGGTAATAAAAGATGCAACCTATGCTTGAAAGAAAAACTGTTTATTATTTACCGTCCAGACCTGTCATCCCTCAACAAGCGCAGCGAAATTGTAACAGCATGCCGCCACAGACGGAAACACCTCCTAGGTAACACATGAGCCAATCACCACGCCCCTACACCAGCCTGTACCCACCCACTCTGTGCCCTATATAATCCATGGTATGTGAATGCTCCCATTAAAATCTCCTGATGATTGAGGGAACCCCCCCTCATGAAACAGGCCTGTAGAGATGAAATAGTCTTGTGATTTTTTTCCCACACATACATATATATATATATGTGTGTATATAAATATATATATGTGTATATAAATATATAACTATATATATATATGTGTGTATATATATATATATATATATATATATATATATATATATATATATATATATATATACACATATATAGTTATATACACATATATATATATATTTATATACACACATATATATATTTTATACACACACATATACATACATATACACACACATATTATGTATAATAATGTGTGAGTGTGTTTATATATATAGTTATAAATATACGCACATACACACACACACATATATATACATACTCACATATCTATCTATCTATCTATCTATATATATATATATATATATATATACATGTATATATATATATATATACACACACACACACACACAATATATATATATATATATATATATATATACACACACACACACCCACACACAATATATATATATATATATTTATATATATATATATATATATATATATACACACACACACACACACACACACACACACACACACACACACACACACACACACACACACACACACACACACACACACACACACACACACACACACACACACACACACACACACACACACACACACACACACACACACACACACACACAGTACAGTTTGGACACACCTTCTCCTCATTCAATGGGTTTTCTTTATTTCCATGACTATTTACATTGTAGATTGTCACTGAAGGCATCAAAACTATGAATGAACACATGTGGAGTTATGTACTTGACAAAAAAAGGTGAAATAACTAAAAACGTGTTATATTCTAGTTTCTTCAAAATAGCCACCCTTTGCTCTGATTACTTTTTTTGCACACTCTTGGCATTCTCTCCATGAGCTTCAAGCACACCTGTGAAGTGAAAACCATTTCAGGTGAATACCTCTTGAAGGTCATCGAGAGAATGCCAAGAGTGTGCAAAAAAGTAATCAGAGCAAAGGGTGGTTATTTTGAAGAAACTAGAATACAAAACATGTTTTTGGTTATTTCACCTTTTTTTGACCAGATGCCCGAACCACCTCATCCGGCTCCTCTCCATGTGGAGGAGCAGCGGCTTTACTTTGAGCTCCTCCCGGATGACAGAGCTTCTCACCCTATCTCTAAGGGAGAGCCCTGCCACTCGGCGGAGGAAACTCATTTCGGCCGCTTGTACCCGTGATCTTGTCCTTTCGGTCATAACCCAAAGCTCATGACCATAGGTGAGGATGGGAATGTAGATCGACCGGTAAATTGAGAGCTTTGCCTTCCGGCTCAGCTCCTTCTTCACCACAATATATTAATTGATGAAAACTGGGCTGTCTGCACTCTCAAAGTGCATGTTGTTGCCAAATGTATTTCATATGCTGTAAACCTAGTTCATAGTTGTTAGTTTCCTTTAATGCCAAACAAACACATACCAATCGTTGGTTAGAAGGCGATCGCCGAATTCGTCCTCGCTTTCTCCCGTGTCGCTGGCTGTCGTGTCGTTTTCGTCGGTTTCGCTTGCATACGGTTCAAACCGATATGGCTCAATAGCTTTAGTTTCTTCTTCAATTTCGTTTTCGCTACCTGTCTCCACACTACAACCATCCGTTTCAATACATGAGTAATCTGTTGAATTGCTTAAGCCGCTGAAATCCGAGTCTGAATCCGAGCTAATGTCGCTATATCTTGCTGTTCTATCCGCCATGTTTGTTTGTGTTGGCATCACTGTGTGACGTCACAGGAAAATGGACGGGTGTATATAACGATGGTTATAATCAGGCACTTTGAAGCTTTTTTTAGGGATATTGCGTGATGGGTAACATTTTGAAAAAAACTTCGAAAAATATAATAAGCCACTGGGAACTGATTTTTAATGGTTTTAACCATTCTGAAATTGTGATAATGTTCCCCTTTAAGTGTGCTTATGAGTTGAACTATTTGTCTTTGCAGTTCTTCACTCTGAATTATCACGCACTAGCGCACACACACACACGCACGCACGCACACACACACACACACACACACACACACACACACACACACACACACACACACACACACACACACACACACACACACACACACACACACACACACACACACACACACACACACACACACACACACACACACACACACACACACACACACACACACACACACACAGAGTGTATGAAGCAAATATAAATAGACAACTTGTAAGTTTCCGTTAGAAGAGTGATGAAAACAAGGTGAGGGAACACCCAGAGGCACTAATCTGGTCCTGTTTTTGACAACACCCTTCCTTGCTCTATCTCTTAACATCCTCTTCTGTTTTGTTGAAACTCAACTCGCTTCTTCTGCTCAGAGCCTATTTGCTTTGTCACTCACTGAGTGACCAGCATGCAACTTGGCACACGTGCTGAAAGTGACAGAAGACTCCAAAAGGCTTTCGTAACCCCCCAGGAAATAGGAGGGATATTAGGTGTTATGAAGCGATTACAAGAGCTGCTCAGCACTAAAAGGGAAGAAATAGGAAGATGATGTGACATCATTGTGATAACACTCTTCAGTGTGAGTGACAATAATCTTGTGTTTTGATTTTGCTTTAAAATGAAAGACTTTGCCTTGTTCAGGCAGGGCTCAACTTTAACCACGGCAATGATGTGGTCCTGATGGCTTCATCTGGCCAGGATCTTCAGCTCTCACTGGCCGAGTGTGAAGCGACTGGGATGGGAATCGGCACCTCCAAGTCCGAGTCCATGGTTCTCGCCTGGAAAAGGGTGGAGTGCCATCTCCGGGTTGGGGAGAAGTTCTTGCCCCAAGTGGAGGAGTTCAAGTGCCTCTGAGTCTTGTTCACGAGTGAGGGAAGATTGGCTCGTCTTCAGTAATGCGGACGCTGTATCGATCTGTTGTGGTGAAGAAGGAGCTGAGCCGGAAGGCAAAGCTCTCAATTTACCGGTCGATCTACATTCCCAACCTCACCTATGGTCATGAGCTTTGGGTTATGACTGAAAGGACAAGATCACGGGTACAAGCGGCCGAAATGAGTTTCCTCTGCCGGGTAGCGGGGCTCTCCCTTAGAGATAGGGTGAGAAGCTCTGTCATCCGGGAGGAACTCAAACTAAAGCTCCTCCACATGGAGAGGAGCCAGATGAGGTGGTTCGGGCATCTGGTCAGGATGCCACCTGAACGCCTCCCTAGGGAGGTGTTTTGGGCACGTCCAACTGGTAGGAGGCCACAGGGAAGACCCAGGACACGTTGGGAAGACTGTGACTCCCGGTTGGCCTGGGAACGCCTCGGGATCCCCCCGGGAGGAGCTGGACGAAGTGGCTGGGGAGAGGGAAGTCTGGGCTTCCTTGCTTAGGCTGCTGTCCCCATGACCCGACCTCGGATAAGCGGAAGAAAATGAATGAATGAATGGATGGAACCATCCATTCATTTGCCGCAAGCCTTAAAAAATTGACCAACATCTGCGGCAAGAACATGCCGTGACCGCCCTTGACTTTTTACTTGTTAATGGACGAGGAATGTAACAGTAAACGATATAATGATGATTCACGATAAAATTCCAGACAGTTAGTAATACCGTCTAATCTTTTAATTACCGTAAAACTGTCATTTATTAATGCATTTTAGGCAACACAAAGTCAGGCGCATGCGCACTAGCGTCGTTTGGCTTGATAATCATGGCGGACTAAGGACACGGACTTTGCTCAGGAGATTTCTCGTCGGAGTAAGCAGAGCCAAGCGCTTGGTTTAATATAATTTTCCCTCGCTTCCCGCCGAGCGTTTAAGAGCGCACTGCTGTGTTTAGATGGAGACAGGTGTGGACAATATTGGAGACACTTCTCCCCACACTAAAAGTATACAGCCAAGGAGAAAACTATATGATGTTTTGCAGCAGGCGATGTGTCGTGAACTTTGTCACAACTTGTTTATAAAGTCTTTACTTTGTTGACTGGCATGTTCACTCCTCCTTTATTTAACTGCAAACTGTATCAGTGTTCAAATAACATCAATACTAGCTCAAATGTTTTGTCATCTTATCGAACTGAACGAAGGCTTTGAAGATTGTGTATTCGATGTGAGAGGTGTCACTCTTCTTTATTTTTGTTGGCCAAACTGTTGTACTGAACCAAGAGAAGAACAAAGCTTGTTTATTAGACTTTATCTTCATTAGCCAAACTGCTTTGTGTTTTATTTTAATATCAAAAAGTAAACACAAGGTTTTTATACATTAGTTGTGTTTTTTCAATGTCACAAAGGTATTACTTCAAAAACCATTCATGTGACACAGCATTTTGTTAGTGTGTTATTGTGTATAGTTAATTCCTATACGACATATTTGTGCTCAAACTCTTAATGGATCTGTCCTAATACATAATCTACATGTACATATAAATGTAATAATAATAAAAACAAATACCTACCTCTATCAAAATGTAAAAATAGAATCATGAAATTACAAAAAGCTGAAAAGTTTATATTAATAATGAATTAGAAAAAACGGCTATGTATATATATATATATATATTAGGGCTGCAACTAACGATTAATTTGATAATCGATTAATCTGTCGATTATTACTTCGATTAATTGATTAATAATCGGATAAAAGAGACAAACTACATTTCTATACTTTCCAGTATTTTATTGAAGAAAAAAAACAGCATACTGGCACCATACTTATTTTGATTGTTTCTCAGCTGTTTGTACATGTTGCAGTTTATAAATAAAGGTTAATAAAAAATAAATAAATAAATTACAAAAAAAAAGAAAAAATTGCCTTTGCGCATGCGCATAGCATAGATCCAACGAATCGATGACTAAATTAATCACCAACTATTTTTATAATCGATTTTAATCGATTAGTTGTTGCAGCCCTAATATATATATATATATATATATATATATATATATATATATATGCTTTGGAGGCTCTGCCTGGAAAGAAAATAATGTTTGCCTTGGTGCCCTTCTAACTTGCCTTGGTGCCCTAAAATATGAGCCCTCCTTTAAGGCAACACTTGCCTTGACCATAAAAAGTTAAAATTCGAGGCCTGGGAAGGTGCATTCTGTGTAATACAGACCCTTTCCAAAAAAATTGAATATCATGGAAAACCTCCATAGATATTACATTCAGGGCCCGCAACTTAAACAATGTCAAGTATTTATTGTTTATTTCTACATATCTTCCGCTTACAGCTCAGTGGCCTAGTGGTTAGAGTGTCCGGCCTGAGATCGGTAGGTTGCGAGTTCAAACCCCGGCCGAGTCATATCAAAGACTATAAAAATGGGAGCCATTACCTCCCTGCTTGGCACTCAGCATCAAGGGTTGGAATTGGGGGTTAAATCACCAAAAATGATTCCCGGGCGCGGCCACCGCTGCTGCCCACTGCTCCCCTCACCTCCCAGGGGGTGATCAAGGGTGATGGGTCAAATGCAGAGAATAATTTCGCCACACCTAGTGTGTGTGTGACAATCATTGGTACTTTAACTTTAAAACCCACAAAATCAGTATTTCAAAAAAATACAACACTGTGAAGAAATCACCATTTACTTCTCTGACAGATTCATGAATCTTCTCTGTTTGATAATCCGCAGAAGCCCCCGGTCAGCTCTTCTGCTGGTGCATCTTTGCTTGCCACGTTTTGCCCTTCCACTAGACTACAGGTGTCAAACTCAAGGCCAGGGGGTGAGTTCTGGCCCGCCACATTGTTTCATGTGGCCCACAAAAGCCTGAAAGTAAAGTGGACTAATAAAGCACTTCATCTTTTCTTACTAAATATATTCGTTCTTTCAATTTTGACGTGAAAAATTGCATGGGATTCATACAATTGCATGTCTTTTAAACGTAAGAACAATGCAAAAAATTTTTGTATAAACACGGGGGTGTCCAAGGGCATATTGTTGGATAAAACAAGAGTAAAATGGTAAACAAACAAACAAACAAAAAATTAAACATTGAATACAACTCATATGTAACCAAACATCTTCCACTAAAGGTTGCATACTGAAAAGTCAAAGTATGCCGAGGCCATTTTGATTTTCGATTTTATAAATAAAAAAAAACACATTAATTATAGAACTTTCCTCCAGAAGGTCTTATCTTTGTCCATGTGATGTCCGATTAAACAAAAATGGAGCTGTTTGGCCACAATACCCAGCAATATGTCTGGAGGAGAAAAGGTGAGGCCTTTAATCCCAGGAACACCAGCCCTACCGTCAAGCATGGTGGTGGTAGTATTATGCTCTGGGCCTGTTTTGCTGCCAATGCAACTGGTGCTTTCCAGAGAGTAAATGGGACAATGAAAAAGGAGCAATACCTCCAAATTCTTCAGGACAACCTAAAATCATCAGCCCGGAGTTTGGGTCTTGGGCGCAGGACAATGACTCCAAACTAGGGTTGAAACGGTACGTGTATTTGTATTGAACCGTTTCGGTACGGGGTTCCGGTTTGGTTTGGAGGTGTACTAAACGAGTTTCCACACGGACATATTAAGTAGCGTAACACACGTTGTGTAAACAATGCACACCGAGGCACAACACACGGCATGCTAGCAGCTAACGGGCTACGATAGACTGATCATGCGTCCTCTTTTCACCCGGACATGTCCTCTTTTGCGTAGCTGTCAGGGTGAAGTTTCTTAAATGCCTCAAATGTCCGGCATTTTGAGTTAGGGTTGCGTGTATTTTCAATGTACGTTCAGGGTTAAGAAGGGGTTGAAAACAAAATAAATTGTGCGTGCAGCAGCATTGGTGAGGGAGGGGCAGAGACAGAGAGAGAGAGAGAGTTATGATAAACGCGCATGCGTCGCCAGGCTCTGCTTTTTATCCATAGATTTATCACATTTAATTTTTTATTATCTATAGCAGGGGTGTCAAAAGTGTGCCCCGGAGGCCATTTGCGGCCCACCGCTAATGTTTTAAAGGCCCACGGCACATTCTAAAAATACTATCAAAATAAACAAAAACATAATAAAAGTGAAATAAAAAAGCTTAAAGGTTAAATGTAATTTAGAAAAAGTTGCAATGTTGACTAATGAAACAAAGCAGTTTTTTTTTTCTTTCAAACTGTCATTGCTCAAAACATAATATTGAATCAAAATCAATGTTATGAATTATTGACCTATTCAAGATTCCCATTACTTCACATCAAATATTCCACTAAGAAAAATATTTTTGGTGGAAGATTTTGCAAATTTGGTAAATAAATAACCCAAAAATGTATATTTTGTTGTTTTCTTACTGTACCGAAAATCAGAGGTGGGTAGAGTAGCCAGAAATTGTACTCAAGTAAGAGTACTGTTACTTTAGAGATTTATTACTCAAGTAAAAGTAAGGAGTAGTCACCCAAATATTTACTTGAGTAAAAGTAAAAAGTATGTTGTGAAAAAACTACTCAAGTACTGAGTAACTGATGAGTAACATACACACTCATATATATATATATATATATATATATATATATATATATATATATATATATATATATATATATATATATATATATACATATATATATATATATATATATACATACATACATATACATTGATATATACAGTATATAATTTATATGTATTTATTTTGCTGTTTTTGTTTACATGTTAAAGCTGTTTTAATGAATATACATGCATGTTTAACATATAGATTCCTTTCTTTAATGAAGACTAGAATATAAGTTGGTGTATTACCTGATTCTGATGACTTGCGTTGATTGTAATCAGACAGTCGTGATGATAACGTCCACGTTTTCAAATGGAGGAGAAGAAAAGTTCCTCCTTTCTGTCTAATACCACATGAAAGTGGTGGGTTTTTGGCATCTTATTTGTCCAGCTTCCAAACTCGTTTTTATACACTTTACAAGAAATATATTGGCGTCAAACTCCGTAGCTTGCTAGCTTGTTTGCGCTGGCTTTCGGAGACTCTTGTTTTGAAAGCGCAGGCGCGATGGAGCGGTACTTTTATTGTGAAGACAGGAACGTCCTCATGTGCGGTCAGTCTTTAGGCTTTTGACGGGATGTACGGTTGAAATAAAAAAGTATCTTTTTTCCTTCACACTTTTGATTGATTGATTGGAACTTTTATTATTAGATTGCACAGTACAGTACATATTCCGTACAATTGACCACTAAATGGTAACACCCCAATAAGTTTTTCAACTTGTTTAAGTCAGGTCATGTGACCACCTGGCTCTGTTTGATTGGTCCAACGTCACCAGTGACTGCATCTGATTGGTGGAACGAAGTGAAACGTCACCAGTAAGGCAGGCACTTTGAAGGTCTGTCTGACAGACCAAAACAAACAAAGCGTGCATTAACAGATCGATAAAAATTAGTAGCGAGTAGCGAGCTGAATGTAGATAAAAGTAGCGGAGTATAAGTAGCGTTCCTTCTCTATAAATATACTTAAGTAAAAGTAAAAGTATGTTGCATTAAAACTACTCTTAGAAGTACAATTTATCCCAAAAGTTACTCAAGTAGATGTAACGGAGTAAATGTAGCGCGTTACTACCCACCTCTGCCGAAAATTAACCGAACCGTGTCCTCTAAACCGAGGTACGTACCGAACCGAAATGTTTGTGTACCCCTACCCCAAACACACGTCAAAAGTGGTAAAGGAATGGCTAAATCAGGCTAGAATGAAGGTTTTAGAATGGCCTTCCCAAAACCCTGACTTAAACGCGTGGACAATGCTGAAGAAACAAGTCCATGTCAGAAAAGCAACACATTTAGCCGAACTGCACCAATTTAGTCAAGAGGAGTGGTCAAAAATTCAAGCAGAAGCTTGTGGATGGCTACCAAAAGTGCCTTATTACAGGTAAACTTGCCAAGGGACATGTAAGCAAATATTAACATTGCTGTATGTATACTTTTGACCCAGCACATTTTCAGTAGACCCATAATAAATTCATAAAAGAAGCAAACTTCATGAATGTTTTTTGTGACCAACAAGTATGTGCTCCAATCACTCTATCACAAAAAAATAAGAGTTGTAGAAATGATTGGAAACTCAAGACAGCCATGACATTATGTTCTTTACAACTTTTGACCTCGACTGTATGTTTAGCTTTTTTTTTTACAAAAAATCAAAATACATCAACATACTTTGACTTTTGATTATGCGGCCCTTGTTGGTACAAGTTGCGCCCCCTCTGTAGTATTAACTAATTTTCCTAACATTTTTGTATGCTTGTCCCCCTCACTTATGATTTAAAAGCATGTTATCCATCAATTTGTATGTAGAAAAAGGAGCTCCGTAGGGAATTGTGTAATATTATAAACAAGCTGATTAAATATTATAATTCACTGTAACATGCGGCCCTCTGACAGCAGCCAGAACTGCAATGTGGCCCTCAATGAAAACCAATTTGACACCCCCTGTACTAACACTTTCCATTGATATGCTTGGAAACAGCACTCTGAAGAGCCAGCCTCCTTAGCTATGAACTTGTGTGGCTTACATCCTACGGAGGGTATCAATGATGGTCTTCTGGCCAGTTGCCAAGTCTGCAGTCTTCCCCATATTCATCCTAACTGAGAACATTGAACAAAAGTCTATGGCGTCACATTAGTGCCAAAAATCCGAGCGCATAAAAACTGTTATCGCGCGCTGATTCTCCACTTCGTGCGCGATACCCTTTTGCGTGCGCGTGGTGCCTTTTTGTGCGCGCGCGGTGCCTTTTTGCGTGCGGGTGGTGCCTTTTTGCGCGCGCGCGGCGCCTTTCTGCGCGCTCTCTGTGTACTCCTGGCATCTCTCCTTGCGCTGTCATGTTTCTTTTTGGCACTTTGGGGGCGGGTATGCTTAGACGGCCCCTTCTTTCTGATTGGTCAGGCGAAAAATGCTGAAAAATACTCAGAGCCAATCAGAAGTATAGCAGGGCGGGTCATCGTCAATATGTATCAAGATTTACGGAGGAAGAAGTGGATAAAAAAATGTCGCGCGCTGATGAAGGTTATTTCATACCACATAAACACAATACAGGGTAATACAAAATGTGACCCAAATAAATAATAAGACAACAAACACCATAATCACATCTTTCAGCCAGAACTGGTCCACCAGCAATAACATCCAACCCTAACATTATTTTATATTTTCACTTCTTCTTGAACATTTGTTTTTCTAATTTATGGAATTTCTTTTGATTCAGCCATAAAATTAATGAAATAATCTTTGAATTTTGTTTTTAAAATGTTAAAAATAGCCTTTTAGTAATGTATTCTGAAACAGTTTAAAATAATCAGAGAACTGACTAACACTGACCCTACACAACTATGTTGCACAATTAAGTCATTTTTTTTTAAAGCGAAAGAGGTCATTTCAACAGGTACAGCATCCTATGTCATATCTACATGTAATAAGATTTGTAACAAGGCAAACCGTTGGTCGAAAATCGAGCAAGTTATGGTAATTTAATTAGTACATGTACCATTGACATCAATGTAATGATTGAGGCTAGATGTCCGAGGTAAGATGGCTACAACGTTGCTACGCTGGAGAATGATTGGTCGTATGAAAAATGCTCACAGCCAATCAGAAAAGAGGGGCCGTCTAAGCATACCTGCCCCCAAAGTGCCAAAAAGAAACATGACAGCGCGAGGAAAGATGCCAGGAGTACACAGAGAGCGCGCAGACAGGCAACGCGCGCGCGCAAAAAGGCACCACGCGCGCGCAAAAGGGTATCGCGCGCGCGCACGAAGTGGAGAATCAGCGCGCGATAACAGTTTTTATGCGCTTGGATTTTTGGCACTAATGTGACGCCATAAAAGTCAAGCAACTTAATGACAACCTGTGCAGGTGCTTTGAGTTTAGTACAAACCCCGTTTCCATGTGAGTTGGGAAATTGTGTTAGATGTAAATATAAACGGAATACAATGATTTGCAAATCATTTTCAACCCATATTCAGTTGAATATGCTACAAAGACAACATATTTGATGTTCAAACTGATAAACATTTTTTTTTTTTTGCAAATAATCATTAACTTTAGAATTTGATGCCAGCAACACGTGACAAAGAAGTTGGGAAAGGTGGCAATAAATACTGATAAAGTTGAGGAATGCTCATCAAACACTTATTTGGAACATCCCACAGGTGAACAGGCAAATTGGGAACAGGTGGGTGCCATGATTGGGTATAAAGTAGATTCCATGAAATGCTCAGTCATTCACAAACAAGGATGGGGCGAGGGTCACCACTTAGTCAACAAATGCGTGAGCAAATTGTTGAACAGTTTAAGAAAAACCTTTCTCAACCAGCTATTGCAAGGAATTTAGGGATTTCACCATCTACGGTCCGTAATATCATCAAAGGGTTCAGAGAATCTGGAGAAATCGCTGCACTAAGAAGCTAAGCCCGTGACCTTCGATCCCTCAGGCTGTACGGCATCAACAAGCGACATCAGTGTGTAAAGGATATCACCACATGGGCTCAGGAACACTTCAGAAACCCACTGTCAGTAACTACAGTTGGTCGCTACATCTGTAAGTGCAAGTTAAAACTCTCCTATGCAAGGTGAAAACCGTTTATCAACAACACCCAGAAACGCCGTCGGCTTCGCTGGGCCTGAGCTCATCTAAGATGGACTGATACAAAGTGGAAAAGCGTTCTGTGGTCTGACGTGTCCACATTTCAAATTGTTTTTGGAAACTATGGACGCCGTGTCCTCCAGATCAAAGAGGAAAATAACCATCCGGATTGTTATAGGCGCAAAGTTGAAAAGCCAGCATGTGTGATGGTATGGGGGTGTATTAGTGCCCAAGACATGGGTAACTTACACATCTGTGAAGGCGCCATTAATGCTGAAAGGTACATACAGGTTTTGGAGCAACATATGTTGCCATCCAAGCAACGTTACCATGGACGCCCCTGCTTATTTCAGCAAGACAATGCCAAGCCACGTGTTACATCAACGTGGCTTCATAGTAAAAGAGTGCGGGTACTAGACTGGCCTGCCTGTAGTCCAGATCTGTCTCCAATTGTAAATGTGTGGTGCATTATGAAGCCTAAAATACCACAACGGAGACCCCCGGACTGTTGAACAACTTAAGCTGTACATCAAGCAAGAATGGGAAAGAATTCCACCAGAGAAGCATAAAAAATGTGTCTCCTCAGTTCCCAAACTTTTACTGAATATTGTTAAAAGGAAAGGCCATGTAACACAGTGGTGAACATGCCCTTTCCCAACTACTTTGGCACGTGTTGCAGCCATGAAATTCTAAGTTAATTATTATTTGCAAAAAAAAATAAAGTTTATGAGTTTGAACATCAAATATGTTGTCTTTGTAGTGCATTCAACTGAATTTGGGTTGAAAAGGATTTGCAAATCATTGTATTCCGTT
This sequence comes from Nerophis lumbriciformis, assembly GCF_033978685.3. Lineage (NCBI taxonomy): Eukaryota > Metazoa > Chordata > Actinopteri > Syngnathiformes > Syngnathidae > Nerophis > Nerophis lumbriciformis. Next base: position 33,348,308 of record NC_084563.2, on the reverse strand, counting down.
TATATTTACATCTAACAATTTCCCAACTCATATGGAAACGGGGTTTGTAGATGAGTAGTGTGTGACGCTCTGCTGTAAAGTTTGGGCTGATTTCTTCACAGTGTTCTCATTTTTTTAAATCCTGTTTTGTGAGCTGGAGACCCAAATAATGTACAAATAAACAACTAAATACTTGAAATCGTTTGAAGTTGTCGGCCCTGAATCGATAATCTACGGAAGTTTAACGTTTTGAATGGAATTATGGAAATAAACACACTTTTCCATGATGTTGGAAAGGGTCTGTTTACTGTAAATCAAACATTCTTTGGACAAAGCGGAGAGCCGTCACGCCCGGGAGTAAGAATAGACTGCCTGTCTTATCGGCAAACTGGAGTTGAGTTCGCTAGAACTGGTTCGCTGGCTGCGGGCCAGCTTGTAGTGGAGCCGTGTGCAAGCCAATCGCCTCTTGCACCACCGCTGGGTTTCTCTGGAAAACTCCACCCTAGATAACACACAAAGGCACTGGACGCTCCTCCCTGGAGCTGACACACACACACGCACACACAGTTTACCCTTAAGGGAAACAACGCGGAGACAAAGTGATAAGCTGATGCTTTTCCACCACATTTTCATGACTCATAACAGCTAAACAAGTTTCACATCGGTTCAAGTTTTGGCCAAATTCCATGTTTAATGACAGACCACGGAACACTAAATAGCACTACACATTTTAAAAGGTGTAGCGCGGTGACCATTATGTCCATCGCGGGCGGGCTGGTCGACCTCCCAAGGGGTTGTGAGTCGATCACCAAGCATAAAAATAAAATTACCGTATTTTCCGAACCATAAGGCGCACCGTTGATTAATTGTTTATTTTTTTAAATATTTTTTCATATATAAGGCGCACCGGATTATATCAATCAATCAATGTTTATTTATATAGCCCTAAATCACAAGTGTCTCAAAGGGCTGCACAAGCCACAACGACATCCTCGGTACAGAGCCCACATAAGGGCAAGGAAAAACTCACCCCAGTGGGACGTCGATGTGAATGACTATGAGAAACCTTGGAGAGGACCGCATATGTGGGTAACCCCCCCCCAAAGAGACCGAATGCAATAGATGTCGATTTAATCTGACATAATATTGTGAGAGATTATAGGGTTGCATTAAAGGGGTACATGGTAAATGAGTTATACTTGCATACCTGCCAACTTTTGAAATCAGAAAAACCTAGTAGCCAGGGTCCAGGGGCCGCAGGCCCCGGTAGGTCCAGGACAAAGTCCTGGTGGGGGGTTCTTCGCCCCCCGACGCAAAATGATTATTAGCATTCAGACAGGTTAAAATGTTGCTAAAACCCTCACTTTTCTATCAGTCACAGTGACTTTTCAAAACAAAAATATTACAGCAAAAATCATATGGGTTGATTGACATGTTTATTCTGTAAGCTAACTTCAATAGTTTGAAATTATTTTGACGGTTAATGCCAGTTATCCTGTCAACCTTTCACAAGACTTCAATTTGTTAATTGAAAGTATAAACAGTATAAACACTTTTTACAGTAAACAAATGGTAAAACAGTACTAAACAATTCCAATAAAAAAAAAATTGGTGTCATTATTAACTTTCTGTCCAAGCTTGTATAATCTACTGCCTTGTTCAATTGTAAAAAATATTCTGTGCCTAAAATTCACATTTCTATCACAATTATCATACTGTAAACATGGTAAGCTAACTTCATTAAAATTAATAGTCCTGTCAATAGCATGGAATTACAATTCAAATGTAGTTTTTTTGTAAGCCTTTCAAAAGAATTCAAAATATGAAAAATTAATGAAAATTAATTTAAGCCATCAGACACTTGAAAAGTGGCACATCACATCTCTAATGTAATCATTTTAACTTTTCAACAGAAATAGCACTGCAAAAATATTAAGGACATACTTCTGTATTTTGGTAGTTATGCTGTCAACATTTAACAAGATTTCTTCAACTTGGACTTGAAAGCATAAATAGTATAAACACTTTTAACAGTATAACAGTACTAAACAATTCCAATAGATAACATTGGTGTCATTACCTTTTTGTGGCTAAAATCCAAATTTATTCTATCAGATTGATCATACTGCAAAAATGATATGGTAACTTTATGATAAGTCTACTTCATTAAAATGTAATTCAATAGCATCATAGAATTAAGAAGTAATAGAATAGTATGATAGTTATATGTTACTTGTTTTGAACATGTTATCGTTATCACAAATAAAGATATACTGTACACAGAAATTATTTTTGATTTGATTTAGTGTTTATGTAATAAAAGATTTACTTAAAATTTGATGTTTTGTGAGTTTTTTTATGCTGCGAACTGTACTTACCGGCGATGTAAACCGAAGGAGACATTTCCGTAATGAAAGCTGCAACACCCTTTTTAGATCCCATCATCACTGCAGCATTATCGGCAGCAAAGCAAACCAAATTCTGCCAAGGAATTTCGTTTGAGTCTATTTCTTCCGCGAGTATTTTGTAAATGTTTTCGCCTGTGGAAGCCGTATTGCATTCCCTCAAAGACAGAAGTACTGACAATACTTTTCCAATGTCGTCATCGAAATATCGAACACAAATGGGGTACAGTTTTACATCGTCATAATCGGTGCTGCCGTCAGTCGACATGCTAAATGGTTCCGTCTTCATGACATCGGCGATACTTTTTGAAGATTCTGTTCCAAGACACTGAATAATGTTTGATGTTTTGGTTCGACCACATCCATATTTTTTGGCGATTTTCGAGTCGGGAAACATTTTCCGAAATAACTGTCCCATGTGATCAGCCAGTGCGATTGGAAGTCCATGCTCAATTATTGCCTCCGTAAATAACACTTCGGCATTTATCACATCCAAAGAATCTGTTTGGGCGACGAAAAACGTTGAAAGTTTTCCACTTGTATCGCTAGCAACGGCATTAGACTTGTGTTTTTTTGTCCCAACGTGGTCTTTTACATCGCTAATTCCTCCGTGTCCGATCGAAAAATCTTGTCTGCACAAGGTGCAATTCGCGTAGTTTTCACCCTTTTTGGAACGGATAATTATTCCCAGATAGGCTTTTGAATATTCTTCACGGAATGACTGCAGTTTTCGGTTTAAGACTCATTTGCGATTTTTCTCCGGCTGATTCCATGATCGTTCGCTCCTTTGGAAACAATGGCCTCGTGCTTGGCAGCGGTGCTATAAATAGCCTTGCGCATGGCATTCGGAATGGCTCGATAGGAAGTTACGGGAAGCAGTGTCGATTGTCATTGTTGTTACGCGATTTCGTGAATAAAACTTAAAAAAAAAAAAAAAATTTAATTAATGAAAAAACTTATTTTTTATCACTGCAACCGTAACCCGGAATAGGTTGATGAAAACCGTACTAATTAGGGGAAAACCGGAGTAGTTGGCAGGTATGTACTTGTATAGCGCTTTTCTACCTTCAAGGTACTCAAAGCGCTTTGACACTATTTCCACATTCACCCATTCACACACACATTCACACACTGAATGCCATGCAAGGACCTAACCACGACCCATCAGGAGAGCAAGGGTGAAGTGTCTTGCTCAAGGACACAACGGACGTGACGAAGTTGGTAGAAGGTATGGATTGAACCAGGAACTAGGGCTGCAACAACTAATTGATTAAATCGATTAAAATCGATTATAAAAATAGTTGGCGATTAATTGATGAGTTGAGCATGTGGCCCCACTTTTAACTCTTTCAACACTTTCAAACGCTTATTGGAAATGCTTACTTACAGTAAGTCATTAAAATGACTTAGTAAGTCATTATTTTGACTTACTAAGTCATAATAATGACATACTTAGTATCCCAGGTAACTAGGACTGTTTTGTTTTTACTTTACGGAAAAAATAGAGACATATATCGTATATCGCCATTCAGCAAATGGAGCGGAAAACACAACCAAAAGTTGTAGGCTTCTTCACGCGATGAAGACGGCCTACTTCACCGCAGTCTGTAGTCTATCGCCCCCCCCAGGCTGTGGTGGCAGCGACGAGGTGGAGACGTGATGGCGACAGGCCGAGTTACACCAATCCTTACACCCACCCACCCCCTTCCCCGGTCTGTCCGCCGGAGAGACACCACCTTAAAGGGGAACATTATCACCAGACCTATGTAAGCGTCAATATATACCTTGATGTTGCAAAAAAAGACCATATATTTTTTTAACCGATTTCCGAACTCTACATGGGTGAATTTTGGCAAATTAAACGCCTTTCTATTATTCGCTCTCGGAGCGATGACGTCACAACGTGACGTCACATCGGGAAGCAATCCGCCATTTTCTCAAACACATTACAAACACCGAGTCAAATCAGCTCTGTTATTTTTCGTTTTTTCGACTGTTTTCCGTACCTTGCAGACATCATGCCTCGTCGGTGTGTTGTCGGAGTGTGTAACAACACAAACAGGGACGGATTCAAGTTGCACCAGTGGCCCAAAGATGCGAAAGTGGCAAGAAATTGGACGTTTGTTCCGCACACTTTACCGACGAAAGCTATGCTACGACAGAGATGGCATAGAAGAATATCGACCCTAGCTTCCCTGGCCTGCTGACATCAACTTCAAAACTGGACAGATCAGCTTTCAGGAAAAGAGAGCGGATGAGGGTATGTCTACAGAATATATTAATTGATGAAAACTGGGCTGTCTGCACTCTCAAAGTGCATGTTGTTGCCAAATGTATTTCATATGCTGTAAACCTAGTTCATAGTTGTTAGTTTCCTTTAATGCCAAACAAACACATACCAATCGTTGGTTAGAAGGCGATCGCCGAATTGGTCCTCGCTTTCTCCCGTGTCGCTGGCTGTCGTGTCGTTTTCGCTTGCATACGGTTCAAACCGATATGGCTCAATAGCTTCAGTTTCTTCTTCAATTTCGTTTTCGCTACCTGCCTCCACACTATAATCATCCGTTTCAATACATGCGTAATCTGTTGAATCGCTTAAGCCGCTGAAATCCGAGTTTGAATCCGAGCTAATGTCGCTATAGCTTGCTGTTCTATCCGCCATGTTTGTTTGTATTGGCATCACTGTGTGACGTCACAGGAAAATGGACGGGTGTATATAACGATGGTTAAAATCAGGCACTTTGAAGCTTTTTTAGGGATATTGCGTGATGGGCAAAATTATGAAAAAAACTTTGAAAAATAAAATAAGCCACTGGGAACTGATTTTTAATGGTTTTAACCCTTCTGAAATTGTGATAATGTTCCCCTTTAAGTAAGACATTTTCTGGGGGAAACACTGCACAAACATACATACATACATACTAGAGATGCGCGGCTTGCGGACACAACCGCGGAGTCCGCGGATTATCCGCGGGTCGGGCGGTTGAAATAAAAAAAATTAGATTTTATCCGCGGGTCGGGTCGGGCAATTGAAATAAAAAAAAATTAGATTTTAAATAGATTCAGGCGGGTGGCAGTTAAACCAATTCGGAAATATATATACATAGTTAAATGTTGTTACTCACATACGAAAAACGAGCAGGCACCTGCAGCATATGCCACAACAGAAGAAGAAGAAAAAAAGAGATGGACACTTTTACGGAGCGGAGAAGGGACGCCTCGCCGGGGTCCGGGACCGAGGCCCCTTCCCCCGAGAGGGCCCCACCGGGAGCCGTAGCTGAGGTGATCCGCGAGAAGGGCCCGACACAAGTCCAGGGTCACCACCGCGCCCACCGCACCGACACCCCGCCTCGTCCGCCTTCGCCGCGGCCGGCGTCACGCGCAGCAGGTAAACAGCTTACCTGCCCGCCACCCCCGTGGCTGGGGGCTCGTAACAGGGGTCACTCCGCGCTCTCCGCCCGCGCAGCTTACCTGCCCGCCACCCCCGTTGCCGGGGGCGCGTAACAGGGGTCACTCCGCGCGCAGTGCGCTCACGAAAGGGGTGGGGCTCACCCTGGTGAGCCGAGTGGGCCACTTTTGGTAAGCAGAACTGGCGCTGCGGGATGAACCGAACGCCGGGTTAAGGCGCCCGATGCCGACGCTCATCAGACCCCAGAAAAGGTGTTGGTTGAACCGAACGCCGGGTTAAGGCGCCCGATGCCGACGCTCATCAGACCCCAGAAAAGGTGTTGGTTGATATAGACAGCAGGACGGTGGCCATGGAAGTCGGAACCCGCTAAGGAGTGTGTAACAACCCACCTGCCGAATCAACTAGCCCTGAAAATGGATTGCGCTGGAGCGTCGGGCCCATACCCGGCCGTCGCCGGCAGCGAGAGCCGCGAGGGCTAGGCCGCGACGAGTAGGATGGCCGCCGCGGTGCGCGCTGAAGCCTCGGGCGCGAGCCCGGGTGGAGCCGCTGCGGGTGCGAGGGACATCGCACCTCCACGCGCTTGGAGGTGCGCTCAGCGCGGCTCCCAGATGATTGCGCACTGGTGTGCGTCTGGGCCGTGACAGCGTGGCACGCATTGAATGTCTCTGCTACATTGGATCAGTCTCCTTTCTTTAACAGGCAAAAGATTTATAACCTCACTAATGCCTTGCATCGTCTATATTAGATATATAACTGCGGGCGGGTGCGGGTTTGATTAAATGTTAGTTCGGGTGGATGCGGATGGTTGACGACTTTTGTGATGCGGTTGCGGATGAAATAATTGCCTATCCGCGTAATCTCTAATACATACATACCGGTATATACACATATATATTGTGTAAAAATATGTTTTTTAAAATTACTTTCAATTATGCACACAAGTAATTAACTGATTAATTGCATGAAGTGTGATCTTTTCTTTTTTTTAAATAACCGTTTGACAGCAGCATTTTGAAGTCAAGTTCTAAAGAGAGACATTTCACACCCTCAGAAAGGAAAGAAACACTACATAATATGTATTGTGTGTTAGCATACGTAACAGTTCAGACTTGACCCACATTTAATATTCACACGCAGCTGTAAAGGAAACAACTGATAGCTGTGTGATGGATGGAAGCGCTGTGTGTGTGTGTGTGTGTGTTAATGGTTTGGATACAGTGCAGGTAGTCAGGGGTGTGGCACATACTTAGTGTGTTGATACAAGCCAACTAGGTCAGGAAATAGGCGGGGCCGTTAACACCCTTGGATGTGCCAACAAGCACAACTATATATTGACTTATTTCATTTCAACTAGAACTTGTTCATTTGCAGCAATATTAGGGTTAGGGTACAAACAGGTGCGTACTTGATTAACATTCAGCATGTGTGAGCACATGTTGAAAAGGAAGATGAGGATTAGACACCGTTATGTAAACCATGAACCCACTTGCTTGTGTGGAAAAGTTTTAGGCTGCATGCACTGGAGTCTATGGGTGGAAAAGCCAATGCACTTTTCCCACCCTTGATTCATTCATTCATCCTCACCCTGCAGCTTCTGGTTCTCTCTCTCCATCCTCTGCAGGAGAATCTGCTGTAGGATGGCTTTCCTCCATAGCTCCCTGAGTTCCTCTTTGCTCTTTCTTGTCCTCTGTTCAGGCACTGCTCTCATGGACGACTCGGCACTCCCCGCACCTACCGCTTGGCCCCCGCACACATGAACCCCGTCCAGACAGTCTCCGCGCTCTGAAAAACATCAAACGTAATTATGGCATTAGGCTGGATCAGACAACGTGACGTTTTGGATGTCTGCTGCAGCAAAAAAAACAAACAAGTAGGAATCCTGAATAATATAACAATGCTGATTGTAAATTAGCATTCACAAACTCATTATTATGTAATCTACTAAATTAGGGGTCCCCAAACTAATATATATATATATATATATATATATATATATATATTTATATATATATATATATATATTAGAGATGTGCGGATAGGCAATTATTTCATCCGCAACCGCATCACAGAAGTCGTCAACCATCCGCCATCCACCCGAAACAACATTTTATCAAAACCACATCCGCCCGTTGTTATATATCTAATATAGACGATGCAAGGCATTAGTGAGGTTATAAAGCTTTTGCCTGTTAAAGAAAGGAGACTGATCCAATGTAGCAGAGACATTCAATGCGTGCCACGCATTAGTGGCTAAGAGATATTAATGCGTGATAATATTATTTATCATTATTATAATATTATTGTCATTTCCATTAAGAAAGTGTTGACTATTGTTGCCAAAGCCCTCAGATCAGGAGTGCGTTCCTCACACTTTGTGTGCGCAGTTGCAGCAAGCAGAACGAGGCTTTTAAGAAGTTAAAAAAATGTTTTAGAAAGACTAGGCCTATATTTTCGTTAGGTAAAAAAAATGTTCTGAATTTATTTCAATGAATATTAACTTGTTAACGTTATAATGCTCAAATAGGGACGAGGGCGGGGTGCACAGTGAAGCAGTGAACAATTTCGCGACAAAGATGAACCTTTATTGATTGATCTGCAGCCATGACAAAATATCAGACAATCTCCATTGTCAACGACAGGCAGGAAAATAAAGATAAACACATAGCCTATGTTCTAGGCATAGGCTCATACGTTTTTAAGTTGAAATAAAAAAATAAATAAAAAATGTGCCTCATAAGCCTTAGGCTGTCAATCACGCGCACAAACTTAAATTATACAATAACATATGTATGTCATCTCTATTTAAACAAAAATAAATAATAATAATAAATTACCTGCAACTTATTGGCCAAAGCAAATAGCTGAAGGGGGGAAATCAAACCCATCAGACTGCACTTTATCATCAAACTTGAATTATAATGAAAATAGACGGTCGCGACAAACAAAGCAGGCTAAATATCCTTACATTGTCGCCAATCGGAGATGCGCTTCACTTAAAAGCGAGGCCAAATAATTATTCACACATAGTAGTATATCTCGAATAGAAAAAAAACACAATAAACAACGCAATTGCCTTAATTCCTTTGCATTGTAGTGCGCCCAAACAACACATAACCATCACAATTATTCAGCTGACCGAACTCAATATAGGTTAGACATGGGCTTATTTGGTATAGCCTATAACAGTGTTTCCCACACATTCATTTATTTGTGGCGGCCCGCCACGAAAGAATTACGTCCGCCAAAAATTGATTTTTCGGCTTTTGACTCGCTTGACCGCTCATAAAAGCAATGGGACTCTGTCTGTGAATGTACCTTGTAGTTACAACTCCGGTGCAGTAGGTGGCGGTAGCCTACTATGCATTGTAACTCCGCCAATAGCACTTAATTCACCTGGTGGGCCAGAAGAAGAAGAAGAAGAAGAAGAAGAAGAAGACGGCGGAGTAAAAGAACGGACCGACCGGATCAAAATAGGAGGGTAATATAGGTTGTAGGTAGATAAGTTATAGCTGCATCGCTCGCGGCTCGTCATATATTTAACGTTAATCCGCGATTTCACCGAGCGTTTCACTCACGGTGAGCAGCCTGACGCTGCTTCATTAACACCGCCGCTGTTGTCACGTCACGTGTTACCATACCGACGAGCTAACGTGTCCAGGTTATAACCCTGTTGTCAATAAACACACGTGGAGACGGTGCTTCAGATACTGCATTAATAATGAAGCTAAATTGTCCACTGTCCACTGCAGCATGTGAATGCAATGAAAATAATAAAATCTGAGCCAACCAACTGTTAAAATGTTGTCCAGGTTAATGTTTTGGCCATTAAAGGCCCTTCATTTCAAGATTTCAACTGTGATCAGGCTTTAAACAGGTGGCTGACCTGTTCAGATGGGTGTAACCCAGGGGTGCTCACACTTTTTCTGCAGGCGAGCTACTTTTCAATTGATCAAGTCGTGGGGATCTACCTCATTCATATATATAATTTATATTTACTTATTTATGAAATATATGTTTTTGTTAACAAGTTAAAGGTGTTTAATGATAATGCAAGCATGTTTAACACATATAGTTAATATTGTTAATAAATTAAAGGTGTTTAATGATAATACAAGTATATAGTTAATATTGTTAACAAGTTAAAGGTGTTTAAAGATAATACAAGCATGTTTAACACATATTGTTAATAAATTAAAGGTGTTTAATGATAATACAAGTAGTTAATATTGTTAACAACTTAAAGGTGTTTAATGACAATACAAGCATGTTTAACACATATAGTTAATATTGTTAACAAGTTAAAGGTGTTTAAAAATAATACAAGCATATAGATTCCTTTCTTTCATGAAGACAAGAATATAAGTTGGTGTATTACCTGATTCTGATGACTTGCATTGATAGGAATCAGACAGTGGTGCTGATAACGTCCGCATTTTCGAATGGAGGAGAAAAAAGTCCTCCTTTCTGTCCAATACCACATGAAAGTGGTTGGTTTTTGGCATCTTATTTGTCCAGCTTCTGTACTCCTTTGTATACACTTTACAAGAAATACATTGTCGGCAAACTCCGTAGCTTGCTAGCTTGTGCACGCCAGCTTTCTGAGACTCATATTTTGTTAGCGCAACTGTGCAGTCGGTCTTTGGAGTTTTGACGACAGGTACGGCGCCAGAGTCTGTTGAAATAAAGTGTTTCTCGCCGTAATGTCGGTAATTTTAATGAGCTAAATATGTACATAAAGTGTTGTACTTATATTCCAACTCCGCGTTCTTCTTGGTCATCGCCGCTGCCGCCGTCACCCCCCGCCCCCCGACCACACCACCACAAATAGATGCCTGTCCTGTGGGAAACACTGTATAGGTAACGTAGACTAATTCGTTTAACATATCCAACCGTATGTCTACTTACTTTTTTTTTTTGTTAGCACTATGCAGGAATAAAATGGCATCTACAGTGCCAGGATTCATGCGAGAGCGCCTGGCCTCTAAAATGCGGCCTGCTGCGCTGAAGGAGCGCTCACTTGCGCCACTTGTTGCTGGGACGCGGTGCCTGATGAAAAATTGAGTGTTTCAAAGAGTGCTGCTCGTTTTTCGTATGTGGGTAACAACATTTAACTATGTATATATATTTCCGAATTGGTTCAACCGCAACTCGCCCGCATCTATTTAAAATCTATATTTACCCGCCCGACCCGCGGTTTATCCGCGGACTCCGCGGTTGTGTCCGCAAACCGCGCATCTCTAATATATATACATATATATATACATATATATATATATATATATATATATATATATGTATGTACAGTCATGGTCAAAAGTGTACATACACTTGTAAAGAACATAATGTCATGGCTGTCTTGAGTTTCCAATCATTTCTACAACTCTTGAATTGAACACAAAAAACATTCATGAAGTTTGGTTCTTTTTTTTATTTATTATGGGTCTACTGAAAATGTGACCAAATCCCCTGGGTCAAAAGTATACATATATCAACATACATTATTAATGTTGGTGATGTAGGAAAGTTACATTCAAATTAAATTAGCTTCATGGCATGGCCTTTTAACTTCATGTGAGTGATTATGATTGACGACATTTGAGGCCATTTAAACAGGGCTCATGTGATGTAGTCATTAGACTCGGTTACAAACGCCACAATGGGAAAGTCAAAGGAACTCAGCACGGATCTGACGAAACGAATCATTGACTTGAACAAGTCAGGAAAGTCACTTGGAGCCATTTCAAAGCAGCTTAAAGGGGAACATTATCACCAGACCTATGTAAGCGTCAATATATACCTTGATGTTGCAGAAAAAAGACCATATATTTTTTTAACCGATTTCCGAACTCTAAATGGGTGAATTTTGGCGAATTAAACGCCTTTCTAATATTCGCTCTCAGAGCGATGACGTCACAACGTGACGTCACATCGGGAAGCAATCCGCCATTTTCTCAAACACCGAGTCAAATCAGCTCTGTTATTTTCCGTTTTTTCGACTGTTTTCCGTACCTTGGAGACGTCATGCCTCGTCGGTGTGTTGTCGGAGGGTGTAACAACACGAACAGGTACGGATTCAAGTTGGAATTGGACGTTTGTTCCGCACACTTTACCGACGAAAGCTATGCTACGACAGAGATGGCAAGAATGTGTGGATATCCTGCGACACTCAAAGCAGATGCATTTCCAACGATAAAGTCAAAGAAATCTGCCGCCAGACCCCCATTGAATCTGCCGGAGTGTGTGAGCAATTCAGGGACAAAGGACCTCGGTAGCACGGCAGGCAATGGCGGCAGTTTGTTCCCGCAGACGAGCGAGCTAAACCCCCTGGATGTCTTGGCTCACACCGTCCATTATGCCACCGAAGATGATCAAGAGAAGAATATCGACCCTAGCTTCCCTGGCCTGCTGACATCAACTCCAAAACTGGACAGATCAGCTTTCAGGAAAAGAGTGCGGATGAGGGTATGTCTACAGAATATATTAATTGATGAAAATTGGGCTGTCTGCACTCTCAAAGTTCATGTTGTTGCCAAATGTATTTCATATGCTGTAAACCTAGTTCATAGTTGTTAGTTTCCTTTAATGCCAAACAAACACATACCAATCGTTGGTTAGAAGGCGATCGCCGAATTCGTCCTCGCTTTCTCCCGTGTCGCTGGCTGCGGTGTCGTTTTCGTCGGTTTCGCTTGCATACGGTTCAAACCGATATGGCTCAATAGCTTCAGTTTCTTCTTCAATTTCGTTTTCGCTACCTGCCTCCACACTACAACCATCCGTTTCAATACATTCGTAATCTGTTGAATCGCTTAAGCCGCTGAAATTCGAGTCTGAATCCGAGCTAATGTCGCTATAGCTTGCTGTTCTTTCCGCCATGTTTGTTTGTATTCACTATGTGACGTCACAGGAAAATGGACGGGTGTCTATAACGATGGTTAAAATCAGGCACTTTGAAGCTTTTTTTTTTAGGGATATTGCGTGATGGGTAAAATTTTGAAAAAAACTTTGAAAAATATAATAAGCCACTGAGAAATGATTTTTAATGGTTTTAACCATTCTGAAATTGTGATAATGTTCCCCTTTAAGGTCCCAAGAGCAACTGTGCAGACAATTGTTTGTACCGTAAGTATAAAGTGCATGGCACAGTTTTGTCACTGCCACGACCAGGAAGAAAACGCAAGCTATCACCTGCTGCTGAGAGAAAATTGGTCAGGATGATCAAGAGTCAACCGAGGACCACCAAAAAGCAGGTCTGCAATGAATTGGAAGCTGCTGGAACACGGGTGTCAGTGTCCACAGTCAAGCGTGTTTTGCATCGCCATGGACTGAGAGGCCACCATGCAAGAAAGAAGCCCTTGCTCCAGAAGCCACACCTTAAGGCTCGTCTAAAGTTTGCTGCTAAAAACATGGACAAAGTCAGATGAAACAAAAATGGAGCTGTTTGGCCACAATATCCAGCAATAAATCCCATTGAGAACATGTGGACAATGCTGAAGAAACAAGTCCATGTCAGAAAACCAACAAATTTAGCTGAACTGCACAAATTGTGTCAAGAAGAGTGGTCAAAAATTCAAGCAGAAGCTTTTACTGTAAAATATAGTTGTGTTTTTTACATATTACAGTAAATGGAAAAACTGTCAGCTTAGTCCCCAGAATTTTACTGTAAAATATAGTTGTTTTCAACATATTGGAAAAATGGAAAAACTGTCAGTTTAGTCGCCAGAATTTTACTGTAAAATTGTGTTGTTTTTTTACTTATTGCAGTAAATGGAAAAACTGTCAGCTTAGTCCCCAGAATTTTACTGTAATATATAGTTGTGTTTTTAACATATTACAGTAAATGGAAAACTGTCATCATAGTCACCAGCATTTTACTGTAAAATATATATATATATATTTTTTTTTAACATATTACTACCGTAAATGGAAAAACTGTCAGCTTAGTCCCCAGAATTTTACTGTAAAATATGGTTGTGTTTTTAACATATTACAGTAAATGGAAAAACTGTCAGTTTAGTTGCCAGAATTTTACTGTAAAATTGTGTTGTTTTTTACTTATTACAGTGAATGGCAAAACTGTCAGCTTCGTCACCAGAATTTTACTGTAAAATATTATTTTGTTTGTTTTTTTAACATATTATAGTAAATGGAAAAACTGTCAGCCTAGTCCCCAGTATTTTATTGTAAAATATAGTTGTGTTTTTAACATATTACAGTAAATGGAAAAACTGTCAGTTTAGTTGCCAGAATTTTTCTGTAAAATTGTGTTGTTTTTTTACTTATTACAGTGAATGGAAAATCTGTCAGCTTAGGGTGCAGCATCTGAAAAACGCTGACATGCACGATATCGCACATAACTGCCACCTTTCTAACGGAAATCCTTAGAAAGCGAAATAATATGCAAAGTCAAAATCCATGGAATGCTCGCCCACATAATTAGGACCATGTAATGAATGTGATTGATGGGAGGTGCGTGATGGAGAGCAGAAATAAAGTACGGTGTCACCATGAATGACATTATTGTCATTGTCAATATGCATGAAATAACAAGGGAAAGGATAGGAAATAAATGCTTGACCTCATCTTTTCTCAACGCTTTATCAAAGAATACAAGGACCAAAATAAAGAGGAATTTAGGACAAGCACGCAAAATAAAGGCTAAACATAGAAGACATATACACATTTATTTTTTGACGCAGATGGGTGCAACACACCAAAAATACAAGAAAATGTTGTGAGACTCCACCCTAAAGTACAGGGTGGATCCCAAACCTCAAAATACCCTGTGTTGTCTGGACGAAGGACATCCAGTGACAACCGGTCGGATGGCACTTGCCTTTTTGGACTTCACCTACGTACTGTACGCACACGCCATAGACCACAATACTGGTCTTTGTGGCGCATGAGGGTAACACTGATGTCTACGTACGGGCTGTGTCAGGCAGGCCTTCAAAGATGTGCCGAGACATTCAGCACAGTCACTAAGCAAACACCAGGCTCTTAACACACGTCTCGAAGAGAGACATGTACTTGTTAGACAAACACAGACTTCAACAAAAGTCTGCAGGAGCGAGTAGATGCACTCTGCACACGACTCACCACTTCATGCCTGTTGGCTATCAACATGTTGTAGAATAAATCATGCAAGTTTTAATGACATTTCATTCAATTTACTATCATGCTGATGTGCTAAAACAATTTACAACAAATGTGCCGAAACTTGACACAAATTTACAACAGCAGTGTAAATTGGTGTTTCGGAAGGGACATTTTCTTTAACTATAGCAGGGATGTCAACCTGGTTTTCATTGAGGGCCACATCGCAGTTATGGCTGCCATCAGAGGGCCGTATAATGTATACATCTGATTGTTATATACATTTTTTACGCATACTGAACAAAAACAAGTCAGATTTTACAATAAAAAACTGGCAACTTAGTCTCCAGAATGTTACTGTAGAATAGTGTTGTTTTTTAACATATTACAGTAAATGAAAAAACTGTCAGTTTAGTCGCCAGAATTTTACTGTCAAATATAAGTCTTTTTTTTTTTTTACATATTACGGTAGATGGAAAAACTGTCAGTTTAGTCCCCAGAATTTTACTGTAAAATATAGTTGTGTTTAACATTTTACAGTAAATGGAAAAACTGTCAGTTTGGTCACCAGAATTTTACTGTAAAATATAGTTGTTTTTTTTTTATATTACAGTACCGGTAAATCGAAAAACTGTCAGCTTAGTCGCCAGAATTTTACTGTAAAATTGTGTTGTTGTTTTTACTTCTTACAGTAAATGGCAAAACTGTTAGCTTAGTCGCCAGAATTTTACTGTAAAATTGTGTTGTGTTAACATATTACAGTAAATGGAAAAACTGTCAGCTTAGTCACCAGAATTTTACTGTAAAATATAGTTGTGTTTTTAACATATTACAGTAAATGGGAAAAACTGTCAGCTTAGTTGCCAGAATTTTACTGTAAAATATAGTTGTGTTTTAACATATTACAGTAAATGGAAAAACTGTCAGCTTAGTCGCCAGAATTTTACTGTAAAATGGTGTTGTTTTTTGACATATTACAGTAAATGGAAAAACTGTCAGCTTAGTCCCCAGAATTTTACTGTAAAATATGGTTGTGTTTTTAACATATTACAGTAAATGGAAAAACTGTCAGCTTAGTCACCAGCATTTTACTGTAAAATATTTTTTTGTTTGTTTTTTTAACATATTACAGTAAATGGAAAAACTGTCAGCTTAGTCCCCAGAATTTTACTGTAAAACATAGTTGTGTTTTTAACATTACAGTAAATGTAAAAACTGTCAGCTTAGTCGCCAGAATTGTACTGTAAAATTGTGTTTTTTTTTTTAACATATTACAGTAAATGGAAAAACTGTCAGCTTAGTCACCAGCATTTTACTGTAAAATATATATATATATATTTTTTTAACATATTACAGTAAATGGAAAAACTGTCAGCTTAGTCCCCAGAATTTTACTGTAAAATATAGTTGTGTTAACATATTACAGTAAATGGAAAAACTGTCCGTTTAGTCACCAGAATTTTACTGTAAAATTGTGTTGTTGTTTTACTTATTGCAGTAAATGGCAAAACTGTCAGCTTAGTCGCCAGAATTTTACTGTAAAATTTTGTTTTTTTTAACATATTACAGTAAATGGAAAAACTGTCAGCTTAGTCCCCAGAATTTTACTGTAAAATATAGTTGTGTTTTTAACATATTACAGTAAATGGAAAAACTGTCAGTTTAGTTGCCAGAATTTTACTGTAAAAATGTGTTGTTTTTTTAACATATTACAGTAAATGGAAAAACTGTCAGCCTAGTCCCCAGAATTGTATTGTAAAATATAGTTGTCTTTTTAACATATAACAGTAAATGGAAAAACTGTCAGCTTAGTCACCAGCATTTTACTGTAAAATATATATATATATTTTTAACATATTACAGTAAATGGAAAAACTGTCAGTTTAGTTGCCAGAATTTTACTGTAAAATGGTGTTGTTTTTTTTAACTTATAACAGTGAATGGCAAAACTGTCAGCTTAGTCACCAGAATTTTACTGTAAAATATTTTTTTGTCTTTTTAACATATTACAGTAAATGGAAAAATTGTCAGCCTAGTCCCCAGAATTTTATTGTAAAATAGTTGTGTTTTTAACATATTACAGTAAATGGAAAAACTGTCAGTTTAGTCCCCAGAATTTTACTGTAATATATATATATATATATATATATATATATATATATATATATATATATATATATATATATATATATATATATATATTAACATATTACGGTAGATGGAAAAACTGTCAGTTTAGTTGCCAGAATTTTACTGTAAAATATAGTTGTGTTTAACATTTTACAGTAAATGGAAAAACTGTCAGTTTGGTCACCAGAATTTTACTGTAAAATATAGTTTTTTTTTTTTAATATTACAGTACCGGTAAATCGAAAAACTGTCAGCTTAGTCGCCAGAATTTTACTGTAAAATTGTGTTGTTGTTTTTACTTCTTACAGTAAATGGCAAAACTGTTAGCTTAGTCGCCAGAATTTTACTGTAAAATTGTGTTGTGTTAACATATTACAGTAAATGGAAAAACTGTCAGCTTAGTCACCAGAATTTTACTGTAAAATATAGTTGTGTTTTTAACATATTACAGTAAATGGGAAAAACTGTCAGCTTAGTTGCCAGAATTTTACTGTAAAATATAGTTGTGTTTTAACATATTACAGTAAATGGAAAAACTGTCAGCTTAGTCGCCAGAATTTTACTGTAAAATGGTGTTGTTTTTTGACATATTACAGTAAATGGAAAAACTGTCAGCTTAGTCCCCAGAATTTTACTGTAAAATATGGTTGTGTTTTTAACATATTACAGTAAATGGAAAAACTGTCAGCTTAGTCACCAGCATTTTACTGTAAAATATTTTTTTGTTTGTTTTTTTAACATATTACAGTAAATGGAAAAACTGTCAGCTTAGTCCCCAGAATTTTACTGTAAAACATAGTTGTGTTTTTAACATTACAGTAAATGTAAAAACTGTCAGCTTAGTCGCCAGAATTGTACTGTAAAATTGTGTTGTTTTTTTTAACATATTACAGTAAATGGAAAAACTGTCAGCTTAGTCACCAGCATTTTACTGTAAAATATATATATATATTTTTTTTTAACATATTACAGTAAATGGAAAAACTGTCAGCTTAGTCCCCAGAATTTTACTGTAAAATATAGTTGTGTTTTTAACATATTACAGTAAATGGAAAAACTGTCCGTTTAGTCACCAGAATTTTACTGTAAAATTGTGTTGTTGTTTTACTTATTGCAGTAAATGGCAAAACTGTCAGCTTAGTCGCCAGAATTTTACTGTAAAATTTTGGTTTTTTTTAACAAATTACAGTAAATGGAAAAACTGTCAGCTTAGTCCCCAGAATTTTACTGTAAAATATAGTTGTGTTTTTAACATATTACAGTAAATGGAAAAACTGTCAGTTTAGTTGCCAGAATTTTACTGTAAAAATGTGTTGTTTTTTTAACATATTACAGTAAATGGAAAAACTGTCAGCCTAGTCCCCAGAATTGTATTGTAAAATATAGTTGTGTTTTTAACATATAACAGTAAATGGAAAAACTGTCAGCTTAGTCACCAGCATTTTACTGTAAAATATATATATATATTTTTAACATATTACAGTAAATGGAAAAACTGTCAGTTTAGTTGCCAGAATTTTACTGTAAAATGGTGTTGTTTTTTTAACTTATTACAGTGAATGGCAAAACTGTCAGCTTAGTCACCAGAATTTTACTGTAAAATATTTTTTTGTCTTTTTAACATATTACAGTAAATGGAAAAATTGTCAGCCTAGTCCCCAGAATTTTATTGTAAAATAGTTGTGTTTTTAACATATTACAGTAAATGGAAAAACTGTCAGTTTAGCCGCCAGAATTTTATTGTACAATTATTTATTTTATTTTTTTAACATATTACAGTAAATAGAAAAACTGTCAGCTTCGTCGTCAGAATTTTACTGTAAAATTGTGTTTTTTTTAACTTATTACAGTGAATGGCAAAACTGTCAGCTTAGTCACCAGAATTTTACTGTAAAATATTTTTTTGTTTTTTTAACATATTACAGTAAATGGAAAAATTGTCAGCCTAGTCCCCAGAATTTTATTGTAAAATATAGTTGTGTTGTTAACATATTACAGTAAATGGAAAAACTGTCAGTTTAGTCGGCAGAATTTTATTGTACAATTTTTTAAATTTTTTTTTAACATATTACAGTAAATAGAAAAACGGTCAGCTTTGTCGTCAGAATTTTACTGTAAAATAGTGTTGTGTTTTTAACATATTACAGAAAATGGAAAAACTGTCAGTTTAGTCGCCAGAATTTTACTGTAAAATAGTGTTGTTTTTTTAACATATTACAGTAAATGGAAAAACTGTCAGCTTATTCCCCAGAATTTTACTCTAAAATATAGTTGTGTTTTTTACATATTACAGTAAATGGAAAAACTGTCAGCTTATTCCCCAGAATTTTACTCTAAAATATAGTTGTGTTTTTAACATATTACAGTAAATGGAAAAACTGTCAGCTTATTCCCCAGAATTTTACTCTAAAATATAGTTGTGTTTTTAACATATTACAGTAAATGGAAAAACTGTCAGCTTAGTCCTCAGAATTTTACTGTAAAATAGTGTTGTTATTTTACTTATTACAGTAAATGGAAAAACTGTCAGCTTTGTCACCAGCATTTTACTGTATAATATATATATATTTTTTTTTTTAACATATTACAGTAAATGGAAAATCTGTCAGCTTAGTGTCCAGAATTGCACTGTAAAATATAGTTGTGTTTTCAACATATTACAGTAAATGGAAAAACTGTCAGTTTAGTTGCCAGAATTTTACTGTAAAATTGTGTTGTTTTTTTATTTATTACAGTGAATGGCAAAACTATCAGCTTAGTCACCAGAATTTTATTGAAAAATATTTTTTTGTTTGTTTTTTTAACATATTATAGTAAATGAAAAAACTGTCAGCCTAGTCCCCAGAATTTTATTGTAAAACATAGTTGTGTTTTTCACATATTACAGTAAATGGAAAAACTGTCAGTAAGTCGCCAAAATTTTACTGTACAGTTGTTGTTTTTTACATATAACAGTAAATAGAAAAACTCTCAGCTTCGTAGTCAGAATTTTGCTGTAAAATAGTGTTGTTTTTTAACATATTACAGTAAATGCAAAAACTGTCAGTTTAGTCGCCAAAATGTTACTGTAAAATTGTGTTGTTTTTTTTTACATACTACAGTAAATGGAAAAACTGTCAGCTTAGTCCCCAGAATTTTACTGTAAAATATAGTTGTGTTAACATATTACAGTAAATGGAAAAACTGTCAGTTTAGTCGCCAGAATTTTACTGTAAAATAGTGGGTTTTTTTTTAACATATTACAGTAAATGGAAAAACTGTCAGCTTATTCCCCAGAATTTTACTCTAAAATATAGTTGTGTTTTTTACATATTACAGTAAATGGAAAAACTGTCAGCTTAGTCCTCAGAATTTTACTGTAAAATAGTGTTGTTATTTTACTTATTACAGTAAATGGCAAAACTGTCAGCTTTGTCACCAGCATTTTACTGTAAAATATATATATATATTTTTTTTTAACATATTACAGTAAATGGAAAATCTGTCAGCTTAGTGCCCAGAATTGCACTGTAAAATATAGTTGTGTTTTCAACATATTACAGTAAATGGAAAAACTGTCAGTTTAGTCGCCAGAATTTTACTGTAAAATTATGTTTAGTTTTTTTTTTTACATATTACAGTAAATGGAAAAACTGACAGCTTAGTTCCCAGAATTTTACTGGAAAATATTTTTTTGTCTATTTTTTTAACAAATTACAGTAAATGGAAAAACTGTCAGCTTAGTCGGCAGAATTTTACTGTAAATAGTTTTTTTTAAATAACATATTACGGTAAATGGAAAAACAGTACCGCTGTTTTTAATGGAAAAACAGTCAGCTCAGTTGCCAGAATTTAACTGGGAAATGTACGGTGGTTATATTACTGTAAATGGAACAATACCTTTGTTTTGTTTTTTAATTCTGGCAACTGAGCTGCCAGTTTTTTACCTAAAAAAAAAAGTACTGCAGGACGCATGTATTGCACATGATATCGCACGCAAGAAAACACACTGCTTGTATCGCACATGATATCACACCAGCAAGTAAACACGTTGCAGGACTGTTTGTATCGCACATGATATTACATGCACGTAAACACGCTGCAGGACTGCTTGGATTGCACATGATATCACACCAGCAAGTAAACACGTAGCAGGACTGCCTGTATCGCACATGATATTACATGCACATAAACACGCTGCAGGAGTGCTTGTATTGCACATGCTATCACACACAAGTAAACATGCTGCAGGACTGCTGGTATTGCACATGCTATCACACATGCAAGTAAACACGCTGCAGGGCTGCTTGTATTGCACATGATATCACATGCACATAAAAACACTGCAGGACTGCTTATAGTAAAACAAATACTGGAAAGTTTAGATGCAAGCCGATATCATCCGAAACTTGTTTTAATATGCTGATATTGGACCAATATGTGATAACAGTATCAAATCTGGACGCCCCTAATGAGTTTTAATTGTGATGAGCCCGGACATTTCTGGAAAAATATGCCAAAGCAGACATATTTCACAGCAGGGAAGAGCTCCCTCTCGTTCAGCGGCACCTCTTCCAAGAACACACACACATACACATACAAAGTGGATTTTACTATTTTTTTTAAGTGTATTTGTTGTAGCAATGTGATTGTTAAAGTTAAGCATTTTTGTGATTTCTAATCGTTTGTGAGGGCACCAAAGGGACTTCTGTGTGTGCGCGTGTGTCGGCAGCTTGTCGTCATTGTTTTTGGCTTGTCATTTAACATGAAGTCGATCCATCAGCCAGTAGTGTATAGCACTTGATTGTGTTCAAGGTGTGCACACCTGCAGTGAAATATGGACTTCTGTCAAAGCTGGAACCAATTATTCATATTTACATTGTTTCTCCACTATACAAAGTTTTCTATTTACAAAACTCTGTTCAAGAAGCAATTAATTCCGCAAATCGAGGTTCCGCTGTAGGCAATCTGAGGTCACCATGGCGATGACAGCGATGCTACCCTCTTGAAAAACTAATAAGACAGACACAGTGTTGCAGTCGGGACACAACCCTCGGTAAACACTCCCGACTTAGAACTACGTCGCACTCCCCGCCGTCTGTGTGGACTGTCAACATGACCTTGAGCCACAGCGCCGCCCTGCACGGCACACAAATACAGCGACACACCCATGATCTCATGTGTGTATGCACAGTTTGCACACGCGTAAATAAATACACACCCAAACCACACTGGTTGAAGTGTGCGAGTCCATCACGCAGCAAAATAAAGTACCAAGTCACGACAGACTGTGGCTAATATTTCAATGGTAGAACGTCTCTGGTCTGTATGTGGTGCTGTAGATGGTCTATCATGGCAGGAGATGTATCCGTGTCAGTGGGTGCCATAGTGGGACCAACGCCCGTCTTGTGTGCACAGAAGTGACCTAATCATACATTCGTCAACATTCAGATGGTAATCCGGAGTTCAGCGACAGATACAGTCGTGGTCAAAAGTTTACTTGTTTATATTGACACATTTGTTTTTTTTATTGTTCAATGATTGTTACGTACGTCTAGCTTGTGCGCTATTATGTGCTTAGCTGTAGTGTAGCTGTGAGCTCCGAGTAGCCTATAGCCTGGCATTTTTACCTTTTGTACAAACCCCGTTTCCATGAGTTGGGAAATTGTGTTAGTTGTAAATATAAACGGAATACAATGATTTGCAAATTCTTTTCAACCCATATTCAATTGAATGCACTACAAAGACAACATATTTGATGTTCAAACTCATAAACTTAATTTTTTTTTTGCAAATAATAATTAACTTAGAATTTCATGGCTGCAACACGTGCAAAAAGTAGTTGGGAAAGGGCATGTTCACCACTGTGTTACGTGGCCTTTCCTTTTAACAACACTCAGTAAACGTTTGGGAACTGAGGAGACACATTTTTGAAGCTTCTCAGGTGGAATTCTTTCCCATTCTTGCTTGATGTACAGCTTAAGTTGTTCAACAGTCCGGGGGTCTCTGTTGTGGTATTTTAGGCTTCATAATGCGCCACACATTTTCAATGGGAGACAGGTCTGGACTACAGGCAGGCCAGTCTAGTACCCACACTCTTTTACTATGAAGCCCCGTTGATGTAACACGTAGCTTGGCATTGTCTTACTGAAATAAGCAGGGGCGTCCATGATAACGTTGCTTGGATGGCAACATATGTTGCTCCATAACCTGTATGTACCTTTCAGCATTAACGGCGCCTTCACAGATGTGTAAGTTACCCATGTCTTGGGCACTAATACACCTCAATACCATCATACATGCTGGCTTTTCAACTTTGTGCCTATAACAATCCAAATGGTTCTTTTCCTCTTTTGTCCGGAGGACACGACGTCCACAATTTCCAAAAACAATTTGAAATGTGGACTCGTCAGACCACAGAACACTTTTCCACTTTGTATCAGTCCATCTTAGATGAGCTCAGGCCCAGCGAAGCCGATGGCCTTTCTGGGTGTTGTTGATAAACGGTTTTCGCCTTGCATAGGAGAGTTTTAACTTGCACTTACAGATGTAGCGACCAACTGTAGTTACTGACAGTGGGTTTCTGAAGTAATTCCTGAGCCCATGTGGTGATATCCTTTACACACTGATGTCGCTTGTTGACGCTGTACAGCCTGAGGGATCGAAGGTCACGGGCTTAGCTGCTTACGTGCAGTGATTTCTCCAGATTCTCTGAACCCTTTGATGATATTACGGACCGTAGATGGTGAAATCCCTAAATTCCTTGCAATAGCTGGTTGAGAAAGGTTTTTCTTAAACTGTTCAACAATTTGCTCACGCATTTGTTGACAAAGTGGTGACCCTCGCCCCATCCTTGTTTGTGAAAGACTGAGCATTTCATGGAATCTACTTTTATACCCAATCATGGCACCCACCTGTTCCCAATTAGCATGTTCACCTGTGGGATGTTCCAAATAAGTGTTTGATGAGCATTACTCAACTTTATCAGTATTTATTGCCACCTTTCCCAACTTCTTTGTCACGTGTTGCTGGCATCAAATTCTAAAGTTAATGATTATTTGCAAAAAAAAAAAAAAAAGTTTATCAGTTTGAACATCAAATATGTTGTCTTTGTAGCATATTCAACTGAATATGGGTTGAAAAGGATTTGCAAATCATTGTATTCCGTTTATATTTACATCTAACACAATTTCCCAACTCATATGGAAACGTGGTTTGTAAATGACTTGACTAAAATAGGAGAAATTGTGTGCTTATTGGAAGACATTTAGATGGTAACTGGCTGACCAGCTTTACACCACTAAACTTCGCACATGATATCACACACACACAAGTAAAAACTCTGCAGGACTGCTTGTATCGCACATGATATCACACAAAAGTAAACACGCTGCAGGACTGCTTGTATCACACATGATATCACTCAAAAGTAAACACTCTGCAGGACTGCTTGTATCGCACATGATATCACTCACAAGTAAACACTCTGCAGGACTGCTTGTATCGCACATGATATCACACAAAAGTAAACACGCTGCAGGACTGCTTGTATCGCACAGGATATCACTCACAAGTAAACACTCTGCAGAACTGCTTGTATCGCACATGATATCACACACACACACACACACGTAAACACACTGCAGGACTGCTTGTATCGCACATGATATCACACACAAGTAAATACACTGCAGGACTGCTTATATCGCATATGATATCACACACACAAGTAAATGTCTGCTTGTATCGCACATGACATCACACACAAGTAAACACTCTGCAGGACTGCTTGTATAGCACATGATATCACACACACCACTAAATAGTCTGCAGGACTGCTTGTATCGCACATGATATCAGACACACAAGTAAACACCCTGCACGACTGTTTGTATCGCGCATGATATCACACACACAAGTAAACACACTGCAAGGCTGCTTGTATCGCACATGATACCAAACACACACACACACACACACACACACATACATACATAAACCCGCTGCAGGACTTCCTGTAGGGCACATGACTGTTCACACACACAAACACTCTGCAAGATAGCTTGTATCGCACATGATATCACACACACCAGTAAACACGCTGCAGGACTGCTTGTATCGCACATGATATCACACACACCAGTAAACACGCTGCAGGACTGCTTGTATCGCACATGATATCACACACACCAGTAAACACGCTGCAGGACTGCTTGTATCGCACATGATATCACACACACTAGTAAACACGCTGCATGACTGCTTGTATCGCACATGATATCACACACACACTAGTAAACACGCTGCAGGACTGCTTGTATCGTACATGATATCACACACACTAGTTAACACGTTGCAGAACTGCTTGTATCGCACATATCACATCACACACACTAGTTAACACGTTGCAGGACTGCTTGTATCGCACATGATATCATACACACTAGTTAACACGTTGCAGGACTGCTTGTATCGTACATGATATCACACACACTAGTTAACATGTTGCAGGACTGCTTGTATCGCACATAATATCAAACACACTAGTTAACACTGCAGGACTGCTTGTATCGCACATGATATCACACACACTAGTAAACATGCTGTAGGACTGCCTGTATCGCACATGATATCACCCACACTAGTTAACACGTTGCAGGACTGCTTGTATCGCACATGATATCACACACACTAGTTAACACGTTGCAGGACTGCTTGTATCGCACATGATATCACACACACTAGTTAACATGTTGCAGGACTGCTTGTATCGCACATGATATCACACACACTAGTTAACATGTTGCAGGACTGCTTATGGTAAAACTAATAATGAAGAGTTTAGATGAAAGTCGATATAATTCAACTTTTTTTGGACCGATATGTGAAACAGTATCAAATCGGGGCACCCCTAATGAGTTTAAAAGGTCAGTATGAATATGTATTACATTTGGCGGGCCAAATCCAATGACTCGGGCACCTGGCACTAATAAAATGTTATGTCAGTATAAAACGTGTGAGCGATTTCAACTTCTCTTTTCCGTGAAATATGTCAACTTTTACCTGTCAGACTTGTGACAAACGAGCTCATCTGTCAACAAACATTTACAAAAGCTCTCCAAGATAGCACCGAGTGTATAATTATCACAACACAGAATCTGGAGGCATGCAAGCACAAGCATGACTCCTACTTGTGGACAGGAGTAACATGTTTATCATTTCTACTAGAACATACGTTGCGAAGGGAACTGATCTTTTTCCAAGTCTTCCTAACACTTCATCAGAATAAAAAGGCCACAATGCAGGAGACATGAAATGATGAAGGTAAAGAACACAATGCCTTCCTCTCCACCATACAGTAGTGCAATGGTATTGTCAGAGGAAAGAGTGACACCTAGTGGAAAGACGCTATTACTGCATCATCGTCTAGGCTTGAGAGGGTTTTTTTTTTTAAAGTAATTTTAACCATGCAGAATTACAGTCGCGATCAAAAGTGTACATACACTTGTAAAGAACATCATGTCATGGCTGTCTTGAGTTTCCAATCATTTCTACAACTCTTATTTTTTTGTGATAGAGTGATTGGAGCACATACTTGTTGGTCACAAAAAACATTCATGAAGTTTGCTTCTTTTATGAATTTATTATGGGTATACTATCATCATAATACAGTCATCACACAAGATAATCACATTGAATTATTTACATTATTTATAATCCAGGGTGTGGAGGGGGGCGCCGGATGTAAGCGTCAAAAAGACAGCCAAAAGAGTTTGATATGAGAATAAATCTAAAGTTAAAATATAGGGTAGAAATGCACCCATTTGCAGGAAATGTAGTCTTGATTTTCAAAATTTTCTTTCAAGGCTTGCATGTCTACATTAAAACATTCTTCTCCATACCCTCAGTGCGTGGCGCTCCAGACTATAATTGATAGCTGTGGTCTTACACAAATAATAAATGAACCTACGCATCGCAACGGCAATACGATAGATCTAGTGCTGGTCAGGGGTGTCACCACCTCCAAAGTTATGGTACTCCCGTATACTAAAGTAATGTCCGATCATTACCTTATAAAATTCGAAGTTCTGACTCATTGTCAACAAACTAATAATAATAATAACTGCTATAGCAGCCGCAACATTAATGCCGCCACAACGATGACTCTTGCTGACCTACTGCCTTCGGTAATGGCACCATTCCCAAATTATGTCGGCTCTATTGATAACCTCACTAACAACTTTGACAATGCCCTGCGCAAAACCATTGATAGTATAGCACCGCTAAAACAAAAAAGGGCCCCTAAAAGGCGCACCCCATGGTTTACAGAGGAAACCAGAGCTCATAAATTATCATGTAGAAAGTTGGAACGCAAATGGCGCGCGACCAAGCTTGAGGTTTTCCATCAAGCATGGAGTGATAGTTTAATATCGTATAAACGCATGCTTACCTTAGCTAAAGCTAAATATTACTCAAATCTCATCCGCCTCAACAAAAACGACCCTAAATTTTTGTTTAGTACAGTAGCATCGCTAACCCAACAAGGGACTCCTCCCAATAGCTCCACCCACTCGGCAGATGACTTTATGAATTTCTTTAATAAGAAAATTGAACTCATTAGAAAGGAGATTAAAGACAACGCATCCCAGCTACAACTGGGTTCTATGAACACAGATACAACTGTATCTACGACGGATACTGCAATACAAAATAGTCTCTCTCTTTTTGATGAAATAACATTAGAGGAACTATTACAGCGTGTAAGTGGGATAAAACAAACAACATGTTTACTTGACCCACTTCCTGGGAAACTTATCAAGGAGCTTTTTGTATTATTAGGTCCATCAGTGCTAAATATTATAAACTTATCACTTTCCTCTGGCACTGTTCCCCTAGCATTCAAGAAAGCGGTTATTCATCCTCTGCTCAAAAGACCTAACCTTGATCCTGACCTCATGGTAAACTACCGACCGGTGTCCCACCTTCCCTTTATTTCGAAAATCCTCGAAAAAATTGTCGCACAGCAGCTAAATGAACACTTAGTGTCTAACAATCTCTGTGAACCTTTTCAATCCGGTTTCAGGGCAAATCACTCTACGGAGACAGCCCTCGCAAAAATGACTAATGATCTACTGCTAACGATGGATTCTGATGCGTCATCTATGTTGCTGCTTCTTGATCTTAGCGCTGCTTTCGATACCGTCGATCATAATATTTTATTAGAGCGTATCAAAACACGTATTGGTATGTCAGACTTAGCTTTGTCGTGGCTTAACTCTTATCTTACTGACAGGATGCAATGCGTCTCCCATAATAATGTGACCTCGGACTATGTTAAGGTAACGTGCGGAGTTCCTCAGGGTTCGGTTCTTGGCCCTGCACTCTTTAGTATTTACATGCTGCCGCTAGGCGACATCATACGCAAATACGGTGTTAGCTTTCATTGCTATGCTGATGACACCCAACTCTACATGCCCCTAAAGCTGACCAACACGCCGGATTGTAGTCAGCTGGAGGCGTGTCTTAATGAAATTAAACAATGGATGTCCGCTAACTTCTTGCAACTCAACGCCAAGAAAACGGAAATGCTGATTATTGGTCCTGTTAAACACCGACATTTATTTAATAATACCACCTTAACATTTGACAACCAAACAATTACACAAGGCGAATCAGTAAAGAATCTGGGTATTATCTTCGACCCAACTCTCTCGTTTGAATCACACATTAAGAGTGTTACTAAAACGGCCTTCTTTCATCTCCGTAATATCGCTAAAATTCGTTCTATTTTATCCACTAGCGACGCTGAGATCATTATTCATGCGTTCGTTACGTCTCGTCTCGACTACTGTAACGTATTATTTTCGGGTCTCCCTATGTCTAGCATTAAAAAATTACAGTTGGTACAAAATGCGGCTGCTAGACTTTTGACAAGAACAAGAAAGTTTGATCATATTACGCCTATACTGGCTCACCTGCACTGGCTTCCTGTGCACTTAAGAAGTGACTTTAAGGTTTTACTACTTACGTATATAAAATACTACACGGTCTAGCTCCGTCCTATCTTGTCGATTGCATTGTACCATATGTCCCGGCAAGAAATCTGCGTTCAAAGAACTCCGGCTTATTAGTGATTCCCAGAGCCCAAAAAAAGTCTGCGGGCTATAGAGCGCTTTCTATTCGGGCTCCAGTACTATGGAATGCCCTCCCGGTAACAATTAGAGATGCTACCTCAGTCGAAGCATTTAAGTCCCATCTTAAAACTCATTTGTATACTCTAGCCTTTAAATAGCCCCCCTGTTAGACCAGTTGATCTGCCGTTTCTTTTCTTTTCTCCTCTGCTCCCCTTTTCCTTGAGGGGGGGGGGGGGGGGGGCACAGGTCCGGTGGCCATGGATGAAGTGCTGGCTGTCCAGAGTCGGGACCCGGGGTGGACCGCTCGCCTGTGCATCGGCTGGGAACATCTCTACGCTGCTGACCCGTCTCCGCTCGGGATGGTGTCCTGCTGGCCCCACTATGGACTGGACTCTTACTATTATGTTGGATCCACTATGGACTGGACTCTCACAATATTATGTCAGACCCACTCGACATCCATTGCTTTCGGTCTCCCCTAGAGGGGGGGGGGTTACCCACATATGCGGTCCTCTCCAAGGTTTCTCATAGTCATTCACATCGACGTCCCACTGGGGTGAGTTTTTCCTTGCCCGTATGTGGGCTTTGTACCGAGGATGTCGTTGTGGCTTGTGCAGCCCTTTGAGACACTTGTGATTTAGGGCTATATAAATAAAGATTGATTGATTGATTGATTGACATACTGAATTAATATATGCTACGTTTAAACTTTCATGCAGAGAAGGAAATCACAACTAAAAAAATCACTAATTTTTTCATACGGTGTTGATGTGGAAATTTTTGACTCAGCATTTTGATGGTGTGGGCGTGTGGCACCGAATGGAGATAATCGTCTCGACAGACGTTACAATATTTGAACAATGATGACGAAAACTGTTTTCTCTGTCGTGTTCGTGTGTCGAAAATTGTTATGCGCTTATTTTTTTATTTGATTTTGTGCGTGGCATATAATTGCTATGCGCAGAGGACGCTTGAGCAGTGCGCAATTGCACAGGCGCGCACCTTAGAGGGAATGTTGGTCACACGGCTGCGCTAGCATCACAGCTAACGTTAGCCATGCTGCTACCTCTCTGCTGGGAAAGGGCGTATACGTATGTGACGTATGACGTGACAGTATGTGACGTGTGTAAGAAGGTGCGCTTGCTGTCTGTGAGAGGGAGACACAGAAAAGAGTGAGAAGAGCCTGTCGTGCAATGCCAGCAGCTAAAAGCAACTGCGTGAGAATCCACAGACCTGTGGATGTGTTGAAGGTGTGCTGGAAAATGCGAAACGGAAATTAGGGAGCAGCAGAAAAGTGGAATGTATTATTTAAATAGGTGCGTTGGAAAACACGGACCGGAGTTTTTTTTTTTAACTGGATCTGGATCGGTATTTTCCCATGCCTTGCCGATACGCATTTTTTGGCAAATATCGGCGGCCGATCCGATCCAAATATCGGATCGGGACATCCCTATTTAATACAGGGATTGAATGTGCTCTGGTGGCTGAATCTCTCCTTGCCCACACGCAGGGTATTGTGGGATTACAGGATTATCACTTCATGGAACGAATTCCCCCATTGTAGTTAAAGTTGCTAAATATGTGTTAGTAGCGTCGTTGCTATGTGAGGGCATTATGCCTAAAACTGGTTGTCACACATCTCTTTTTCTTCAATGTTTCTCTTTTACTAGTTTCTACTAGGTATGTCCATGGTTTTGTACTTTAGCTCAATTCTATCTACAACTTGCTGCTATGTTAATAAGGCGAGCTTGGTTGTCCTCCTCCAAATCCTCTTGCCCCCAAAAAAAGTCTAACCTTGCGTAGCAGCGACATGGCAAAGGCTGTAAGTCAGGGGTGTCCAAAACACGCCCGCGGGCCAAATTGAATACGCCAGCAGGCCTCAAGAGTTCACAAGGAATCTTGCCAGGCAGGGTATTTACACATTATATTTAAAAATCGGTGTGCTTGAAAGGTGCCTATTTGTTGCCATCTTGTGGACAACGTGAGTGAAGCCAGTGACCATAAAGTGTACTTTTAAGAGACTAAATGCACAGCATTCACTTATATAACCCATTCCAAAAAACCTTCCCTAGTCATGGTGCAGGCAAAAAAATTAAACTAGCACAAAAAGTTAAACATGTCACACATAACATAACCTGCTCACTGAACTTTGTGATATTATAAAAAACAGCCAACCACCATAAAAACTTACAAATTACACCCATTCAAATCGATTTCTAGGCATGATGGGGAAAAATGCAAAAAGTAAAAACTACACACTTGTCCATGTTTGGCGCATTTTAGCTGCTTAATATTTCTGATTGATTGTAAAACTTTATGGAAGTCGTCACAAAAGGTAAACATGTTAGGAATCAAACTTTCACACACGCTTATTATTTAATTCTAATAATTATTAATTATATATCCATCCGGGGACGGCGTGGCGCAGAGTTGGGAGAGTGGCCGTGCCAGCAACCTGAGGGTTCCTGGTTCGTTTCCGACCTTCTACCAAGACACTTCACCCTTGCTCCTGATGGGTTGTGGTTAGGGCCTTGCATGGCAGCTCCCGCCATCAGTGTGTGAATGTGTGTGTGAATGGGTGAATGTGGAAATACTGTCAAAGCGCTTTGAGTACCTTGAAGGTAGAAAAGCGTTATACAAGTATAACCCATTTACATATTATAAAAATATGTACACACACACACACATATACATATATATATATATATATATATATATATATATATATATATATATATATATATATATATATATACATACACACACATAGGCTATTACAAATACACACACACATTTATATATGTTCTTTACAAGTTTACAAGTGTATGTAAACTTTTGACCACAACTGCATATACAGTATATATATATATATATATATATATATATATATATATATATATATATATATATATACAGTATATATAAATATATATATATATAAGTATATACAGTATATATATACAGTATATACAGTATATATATATATATATACATACAGTATTTATAAGTATATATAAATATATATATATATATATATATATATATATATATATATATATATATATATATATATATATATATATATATATATATAGGGACGGCGTGGCGCAGTGGGAGAGTGGCCGTGCGCAACCCGAGGGTCCCTGGTTCAATCCCCACCTAGTACCAACCTCGTCATGTCCGTTGTGTCCTGAGCAAGACACTTCACCCTTGCTCCTGATGGCTGCTGGTTAGCGCCTTGCATGGCAGCTCCCGCCATCAGTGTGTGAATGTGTGTGTGAATGGGTAAATGTGGAAGTAGTGTCAAAGCGCTTTGAGTACCTTGAAGGTAGAAAAGCGCTATACAAGTACAACCCATTTATCATTTATTTATTTATATATATATATACACACAGTATATATATATATATATACACAGTATATACAGTATGTATATATATATATATATATATATATATATATATATATATATATATATATATATATATATATATATACCGTATTTTTCGGACTATAAGTCGCAGTTTTTTTCATAGTTTGGCCGGGCTCCAGTGCGATTTATATATGTTTTTTTCCCTTCTTTATTATGCATTTTTGGCAGGTGCGACTTATACTCCGGTGCGACTTATACTCCAAAAAATACGGTATATATATATATATATATATATATATATATATATATATATATATATATATATATATATATATATATATATATATTCCGAACGCGATGATGTCACGTTATCGATAGGAAAATGCATTTTTAGACAATATGATTTGCCTGAGCAGCTAGGAGACACCAAGAGTAACAAGCGGTTCAAAATGGATTAGAAACGACAGATTTGAAAAAATAATTTAAAAAAAGTTTTTTTTGTTGTTTTTTTTTAACTTGGGACATCCCGCGGGCTGGATTTTGGACGCTGGCGGGCCAAATCTGTCCCGCGGGCCGTAGTTTGGGGAACCCCGCATTAAAAGTTGGCATGCTAACAGTTGACTTGTTTGGTTTTTGGGTATTCTTACCGTTAATATCTGTGTTTTTCTGAGGTGTAGCGACTCGGAGGAAAATCTGCTGTCTCCAGGAGTGGCGGTGGCGCAGAGGGCTTTCCCCGACTTCACATTCTGCACTTGATATGTAGAAGGCTGCTAGATCACTAGAAGTCAAGTGGACAGAAAGGTCTAGCATGAGAATATATATTGTACATAAATCAGACGCTTCCTGTTGGACACAGACGTTGGCATGGTCATTTCTTGTACCGTGTGTGTACCTGCTCTTTGTTTCTGGACAGTCGTTTTCTTCGACAGGGGCCAGGAATTGAAATTTTAAAAAATTAGGAACAGAGGAGGAGGAGTGTAGTCGAGCACGAAGTCCACCCAGAGGACTGAGGTAGAAGGGTGGAGAGGAAGGTGATGAAAAGAGACACATGCCCCATTCACACAGAGACATATTGCAGTAAGTACATTGCGCTCGATAAGTGTGGGTGGGTAATTATTGTTATGGTTTTAAGGTGAGTGGAAGCCCCATTTTACATCCCATCTCTTCCTGCATGTCTTTGTTTGAACAGGGCGTCACATAATGTGAATGGAAAACAGGTGGAGAATGAGAAATATTACCAACACAGAAGTACATACTGCACTGTACGGTAGATTCTCACCGTCTCTTACTGAGCCTGGCTCCGGATGAAGGGGAGGAAGGAGGGAGCAGAGGAGAGGAGGATGAGGAGCAATTAAGAAGAGGAGGAAGGGCGGTGTCGGACGGTACGTGTCTGAGAGTGGGTTGACATGTGGAGGGGCAGAGAGCAAGCAGGAGGTCAAGGAGAGTGCACGGGAATGAGAGCACTGACAAAAGGCAGATAATTTGACCATTAAACACAGAAGTGTCCAAAGTGGGGGCCGCTGATAATTGTTTATTGGCCCTCGGCACATTCTACAAATATTATAAAGACAATTTTTTTTTTTTAATGGAATAAAAAGAGCACAGCACAGAGGTGAAATGTAAAGAGAAAATGTTGCAATGTTGACTCGAACGACACAAAAGGTGACATAAAGGCTGTCTTTTTTTCTTTAAAACTGTCATTGCCCAACAAATCAAAATCAAAGTTAATGTTATGAATTATTGACCTATTTAAGGCTGAAATCAAACTTTTCACTTTGAAATAGTTTATAGGGAAAATAATGCCTATTTTGTGTATAAAAAAAACAAAATTATCTTTGACAAAAACGGCATACAACAAAAGAAAGCTGAATGAAATAGTTTAAACTTCTAAATAATGGATGGATCTAAATTTATTCCAAAGATTTGAGCGTTGAAAGTAAAAAAAAAAAGGCCCGATTTTTTTTAAACACGTATGAGTTTTATAATAAATGTTATTTACACTTCTTTTTTCAAACTGTCATTTCTCAAAAATAACAAATTAAAACCAGTGTTATGAATTATTGTATGTGTAATATATATATATATATATATATATATATATATATATATATATATATATGTATATTTCATCTAAGAATCCAATTACTTCACAGCAAATATTGCACTTGGAAATTTTAGGGGAAAATATTGCATTTTTGGTGCATTTGCCATAAAAAACCAGGGCTTTGACAAAAAGGGCATTAAACATAAAATACATTTTAAAAAAGTACTTTTAAGTAATACTCCTTGTAAGTTTCCTCTATCACTTTATCATAGTGCCACCTATTGTTTGGTCATGCCTGCACATACACTTTGACAAATGTTTGGTTGTGATGTAAGTTTGCTGTCTTTTTGCCCTCTAATAAATGATATGGACACTACAAAGATAACAACATATAACGCGACGGACACATAATCGATATCAATATAAGATGTGTTCGATAACACATTCGATTTAATGCAGACGGTGCGGAAACATCCGGACACTTCTGATGTGTCGCTTTAATGATTAGCTTCCCAAACTACTCTGTGTAGTGTTCAATACTTTACACACTACTGCCATCTAGTGTCTGTAATCTGCAACTACAATTACTTTATTACCTTAGCCGCGCTCATCCTAGCTGGCTACCAGACACCTTCTCCACTGATAAATAGCACCCTTGGTAAGTTGGAAAGTAATTTACTGTATTTATTAGCAAAAAAAAGTATCAATAATTATCTATATCGATCAATATAAGAACATACAGTACAGGCCAAAAGTTCATTCAATGCGTTTTCTTTATTTTCATGACTATTTACATTGTAGATTGTCACTGAAGGCATCACAACTATGAATGAACACATGTGGAGTTATGTACTCAACAAAAAAGGTGAAATAAGTGAAAACATGTTTTATATACTAGTTTCTTCAAAATAGCCACCCTTTGCTCTGATTACTGCTTTGCACACTGTTAGCATTATCTCGATGACCTTCAAGAGGTAGCCACCAGAAATGGTTTTCACATCACAGGTGCGCTTGAAGCTCATCCAGAGAATGCCAAGAGTGTGCAAAGCAGTAATCAGAGCAAAGGGTGGCTATTTTGAAGGAACTAGAATATAAAACATGTTTTCAGTTATTTCACCTTTTTTTGGTTAAGTACATAACTCCACATGTGTTCATTCATAGTTGTGATGCCTTCAGTGACAATCTACAATGTAAATAGTAGGGGTGTAACGGAACGTGTATTTGTATTGAACCGTTTCGGTACGGGGGTTTTGGTTCGGTTCGGAGGTGTACCGAACGTGTTTCCACACAAACATATTAAGTTGCCGCCTCCGCTTCCTTCTGGCTCTGTCTTTGTCAGTCCTCTACACAGCACCCAGCATTGTCCCACCCACACAACCATCTGATTGGTTACAAACAGAGCGGTAACAGCCAATCAGCAGTGCGTATTTAGACCGCATGTAGCCAGTGCTTAGCGTTTAGCAGGTAAGCATCAGGCTGCGGACTCTCCCCAAATGATAATAAACACCTCCCAGTCAACTAATAGTAACATCACTATGAGCCCGTTGACCTTCTAGAAATATAAAAGGCAGCTCAGCTCGCTCGCAGTCCTGGCTTGAGGTGAAGGCTAATTCGCTTTTAGCGTAACGTTAGCTCATTTTGCGGTGTGTGCGTGTGTGTGTTAC
>NC_084563.2:33237098-33307098 GCF_033978685.3 Nerophis lumbriciformis | reverse complement strand
ACTGCTAGTATCGAATGTTATATCGCAGATTTCTGATGCGAGCCAATATAATTTGATACTTTTATTTTTGCTGATATCAAATCGACATCCGATATCAATATCGGAATGTGACACCCATACAAATTACCTTTTTAGTGTCCTTCGG
This sequence comes from Nerophis lumbriciformis, assembly GCF_033978685.3. Taxonomy (NCBI): domain Eukaryota; kingdom Metazoa; phylum Chordata; class Actinopteri; order Syngnathiformes; family Syngnathidae; genus Nerophis; species Nerophis lumbriciformis. The sequence goes on along the minus strand of NC_084563.2, from coordinate 33,306,953 downwards.
CAGTGTGTGGTGATGGATCATCTGTCTCTCTTCATACAAGTTCCTCAATGCTGACATGATAAACTCATTTTCCTCCTGGTCACTCTTAGGATGCGACTTCTACAAGGAAACAAATAAATGTATTTCTTTCAGCGGCAGCAGTCTCATTCGAATAATTGCATCACTGTTTTGATGGAGCAGAATTTGGTGTAGATTTATGCAGATTTATGTTGCAGTACAGCTAAATCCCCAGCAGATGTCAGCCAAAGCATATTTTCCCACCCTCATAGTGGATACGTTACCATAGTGTTTTCAAAGATTGCAGCTTGGTCCTTGTTGTCCAGCTCTGCCAGGTGTCTCTGAAGCTCCAGCTTGGTTTTCGATGCATTTAGACCTAAGCAGCAATCCAAACGGAAATGAAATAGTCTCAAACTGTAAACGTCAGTTGGTGTCGTACCTTCGATTCTCTCACAGAGCCTGTGGAGCTGCAGCATGGGGCAGCTGTCACACTGTTGGCTCTGGGTCTTTGCATTCTGCTGCACGGCTGCCACAGAGAACGCCTGCTTCAAGGTCAGCATTATCTCGTCCACCTGGATCAACAATTAGTTATTTTTGCCGCAAACTGACCGACGTGAACTTTTGTTGTCTTGTTTTTGTCGAGTCTTGGGTGTTTCGAAGTTAAAGGCGCAGTCGTTATTGTGCGAATGCTCCAAATCATTCACACATATGGTTTTCTACACCAAAATTCATCTATTTATTATTATGGGCCTGCTGCAATGCAAGCGCCCATTCATTAGTGAATGGGCGAATGGTTTTGGCACGGTTTACCTTACACATTTTCAACCCACTTCAACCGTTCCACCGTCCAAACTTTCCTCTTTATCAGAATAAAAAAACTAAGTTGTTTTTTGAACTGTAAAAATTCTCGGTTTTCCCGAAATTCTCTAATACCATTTATTAATAAATTTTTTTACTAGTTCAACATTTCTGACCGATTTGAAAAATTCCAACACCAACCATTTCCATATCATTCCGAACATTCAAGTATTTTACCATTTTCCAAAAAATTTCCGCTTTTCCCAAAATGTCCATGAAATTCCCATTAAAATGAATGGGACATTTTGCAAAGTTCCACAATTCCCCCATTATTCATCCAATTCAAACCGTTCCACCTCCAAAATATTCAGCCTGTTGAAAATGGTGTGCTGTCCTTCAACAATTTTTCAAAAAAATCCCGGATTTCCAAGAATTCCCAGTTTTCAGGGACATTTTCCCCATTCAAAATGAATTTGTTCATTTTTTAAACTTCCACAATTCGCACATTTTTCACCCGATTCAAACCGTTCCAACTTCAAACTGTTCAGCCTATTCGGGAATTGCGGGCTTTCCCCTTGACAAATTCCAAAAATTCCCACATTCCCCAGAAATCCAGGTTTTCTGGGACATTTTTCCCATTCAAAATGATATTGGCCATTTTTCAAACTTCCACCATTTCCACATTTTTCAATCGATTCAAACCATTCCACCTTCAACATATTCCACTCATCCTGGACATTCTAACGATAATTTTTCCAAGTTCAAAAAAAATTACAGGAATTCATGGAATTCCCTTTTTGACTCTTTTTTCTGGTGACTGCGCATTCCACATTTTTCAACCCACTTCAACCGTTCCACCGTCCAAACATTTCTCTTAATCAGGATAAAAACTGGAAAAAATCTCGGGTTTTCACTTAATTCTATAATACCGGTACCATTTATTAATTAAAAATGTTACTTCTTCAACATTTTTCGACTAATTTGAAAAATTCCAACACCAACCATTACAACTCATTCAGAACATTCAAGTCTTTTACCATTTTCCAAAAAATTCCCGTTTTTCCTGAAATCTTCCAAATTGCCATTGAAATGAATGGGACATTTTTCAAAGTTCCACAATTACTCCATTTTGTCATCTGATTCAAATCGTTCTAACTCCAAAATATTCAGCCTGTTCAAAATGGTGTGCTCTCCTTCAACAATGTTTTAAAAAATTCTGGATTTCCAAGAATTCCCAGTTTTCAGGGACATTCCCCATTCAAAATGAATTTGTCCATTTTTTAAACTTCCACAATTCGCACATTTTTCACCTGATTCAAACCATCCCAACATCAATACATTCCACCATCCTGGAAATTCTAATGATCGTTTTTCCAAGTTCCAAAAAATTCCAGGAATTCCCTTTTTTGACCCTTTTTTCTGGCAACTGCTTCTTCCACATTTTTCAACCCACTTCAACCGTTCCACCGTCCAAACATTCCTCTTAATCAGGATAAAAAACTAAGTTGTTTTTTGAACTGGAAAAATTCTCGATTTTCCCGAAAGTCTCTAATACCATTTATTAATTAAAAATGTTACTACTTCAACATTTCTCAACTGATTTAAAAAATTCCAACACCAACCATTTCTAACTCATTCAGAACATTCAAGTCTTTTACCATTTTCCAAATAATTCCCGTTTTTCCCGAAATCTTCCAAATTTCCATGAAATTCCCATTGAAATGAATGGGACATTTTTCAAAGTTCCACAATTCCCACATTTTTCATCTGATTCAAACCGTTCCAACTCCAAAATATTCAGCCTGTTCAAAATGGTGTGCTCTCCTTCAACAATGTTTTAAAAAAAATCCCGAATTTCCAAGATTTCACAGTTTTCAGGGACATTTTCCCCATTCAAAATGAATTTGTCCATTTTTTAAACTTCCACAATTCGCACATTTTTCAACCGATTCAAACCATTCCAACATCAATACATTCCACCATCCTGGAAATTTTAATGATAATTTTTCCAAGTTCCAAAAAATTCCAGGAATTCCCTTTTTTGACCTTTTTTTCTGGCAACTGTTTCTTCCACATTTTTCAACCCACTTCAACCATTCTGCCGTCCAAACATTCCTCTTAATCAGGATAAAAAACAAAGTTGTTTTTTGAACTGTAAAAATTCTCGGTTTTCCCGAAATTCTCTAATACCATTTATTAATAAAAATTTTTACTAGTTCAACATTTCTCGACCGATTTGAAAAATTCCAACACCAACCATTTCCATCTCATTCCGAACATTCAAGTATTTTACCATTTTCCAAAAAATTCCCGCTTTTCCCAAAATGTCCATGAAATTCCCATTAAAATGAATGGGACATTTTGCAAAGTTCCACAATTCCCCCATTTTTCATCCAATTCAAACCGTTCCAACTCCAAAATATTCAGCCTGTTCAAAATGGTGTGCTGTCCTTCAACAATTTTTCAAAAAAATCCCGGATTTCCAAGAATTCCCAGTTTTCAGGGACATTTTCCCCATTCAAAATGAATTTGTTCATTTTTTAAACTTCCACAATTCGCACATTTTTCACCCGATTCAAACCGTTCCAACTTCAAAATGTTCAGCCTATTCAGGAATCGCGGGCTTTCCCCTTGACAAATTCCTAAAATTCCCACATTCCCCAGAATTCCAGGTTTTCTGGGACATTTTTCCCATTCAAAATGATATTGGCCATTTTTCAAACTTCCACCATTTCCACATTTTTCAATCGATTCAAACCATTCCACCTTCAACATATTCCACTCATCCTGGACATTCTAACGATAATATTTCCAAGTTCAAAAAAAATTACAGGAATTCATAGAATTCCTTTTTTCCAAACCCTTTTTTGAGTCTTTTTTCTGGTGACTGCTCCTTCCACATTTTTCAACCCACTTCAACCGTTCCCCCGTCCAAACATTCCTCTTAATCAGGATAAAAACTGGAAAAATTCTCAGTTTTTCCACTTAATTCTATAATACTGGTACCATTTATTAATTAAAAATGTTACTTCTTCAACATTTCTCGACTGATTTAAAAAATTCCAACACAAACCATTTCTAACTCATTCAGAGCATTCAAGTCTTTTACCATTTTCCAAAAAATTCCCGTTTTTCCCGAAATCTTCCAAATTTCCATGAAATTCCAATTGAAATGAATGGGACATTTTTCAAAGTTCCACAATTACCCCATTTCTTCATCTGATTCAAACTGTTCCAACTCCAAAATATTCAGCCTGTTCAAAATGGTGTGCTCTCCTTCAACAATGTTTTAAAAAATCCTGGATTTCCAAGAATTCCCAGTTTTCAGGGACATTTTCCCCATTCAAAATGAATTTGTCCATTTTTTAAACTTCCACAATTCGCACATTTTTCACTCGATTCAAACCGTTCCAACTTCAAACTGTTCAGCCTATTCAGGAATCGCGGGCTTTCCCCTTGACAAATTACTAAAATTCCCACATTCCCCAGAATTTCAAGTTTCTGGGACATTTTTCAAACTTCCACCATTTCCACATTTTTCAATCGATTCAAACCATTCCACCATCCTGGAAATTCTAAAGACCATTTTTCCAAGTTCAAACCCTTTTTTGACTCTTTTTTCTGGTGACTACTCCCTTCCACATTTTTCAACCCACTTTAACCGTTTCACCGTCAAAACATTCCTCTTAATCAGGATAAAAAACAAAGTTGTTTATTTGAACTGGAAAAATTCTCGATTTTCCCGAAACTCTTTAATACCATTTATTAATTAAAAATGTTACTAATTCAACATTTCGCGACCGATTTGAAAAATTCCAACACCAACCATTTCCAACTCATTCAGAACATTCAAGTCTTTTACCATTTTCCAAAAAATTCCTGCTTTTCCCAAAATCTTCCAAATTTCCATGAAATTCCCATTGAAACGAATGGGACATTTTTCAAAGTTTCACAATTCCCCCATTTGTTCATCCGATTCAAACCGTTCCAACTCCAAAATTGTGTGTTCTCCTTCAACAATTTTTTAAAAATCCCGGATTTCCAAGAATTCCCAGTTTTCAGGGACATTTTCCCCATTACAAATGAATTGTCCATTTTTTAAACTTCCACAATTCGCACATTTTTCAATTGATTCAAACCATTCAAACATCAACACATTCCACTCATCCAACTACCACTTTCCTAAGTTCTAAACCAAATTACCATGAATTGATTAATGTGGACTTAAACAAGTTGAAAAACTTATTCGGGTGTTACCATTTAGTGGTCAATTGTACGGAATATGCACTGTACTGTGCAATCTACTAATAAAAGTTTCAATCAATCAATCCGTTTTTCCTGGAAATTCAAACTCTTCAACATTCAAATCATTCCAACATTCAAACTATTCTTACATTCATACTACATTTTGTCAGCATTTCAGTTCAACTTCAGCATTGGAGCATTCACACGCAATTCCTTCATGAATTGCCTCATCTAGTTGTTTATTGTATTCCAAGTTGGTGTCAAGAATACTGGAAAACATGTGACATGGGCACCGTGGAGGTTTCAAAATCAGCCCAACATTGCGTTCAGCACATGAGTCAGTGGGAAATACAGATTTAACACATTTGAGCGCCGTGAAAAACACCCGTCTCACCAGTGATTCATCCGCACACTGAAAGACGTAGCAGACGAAGTGGCAGCTTCCTCCTTCCACCGTCTCCCTGCAAATGAAGCCAAAGTGGTCCACGTGGCGAATACCCTACAAAAAGGTCATCAGGTGGGTCAAAGGTACAGGACGGGTCTTAAAGGGGAAATTTGTCTGTCATTCACAATCCTTATGAAAGACAAGAACACATGGTTTTCTTGTTTGAATGCATTCTAAGATGTAAATACACACGAGCAAAGGGAGTCGCTCTATTCCGCCTATAAAGCTCTCTAAACATCCAGAAGCCTCCATCATCGTTTTATATACATACGCTGAGTATACATGTATTGTAGCAGTGACGTGCAGTCACTAGAGGCAGGTGAGGCAGGGCCTCACCTGCCATCATGGAAAGAAAAAAAAATGTAAAAAGATTTTTTTTTTATTAAATTGTTATATGTATCCAGTGATTATACTATAAAGGTATTTTCCATTTAACTTCACCCGTTTTAGATTATTTTTATTTAAAATCGCTGAATTTTCACATTTGCCGTTCAAATACTGAGAAGAGACGGTGTGGTGAACAGCAACCAGTTGAGGCACGTCACTGCGTTGTGCCTCACCATGGATTGCGGACTCGGCTAACTGCTGGCCTGCTGTGCAGTGAGACCGTATTGCTATATGAATTATAGTATACATTTCCATAGTTCAGTTAGCTGAGGTACATATTGTACAGTGTATTTTGTCAACAACTGTATGTGTGTAAAGTATTTCTTGTGCTGAGTGATCATAAAACGGCTGCAAAAGACGCACTGGCTGAGGCTCGCCTCCTGCACCCCCGCCGTAGAATGCACGGCAACCCCTGACGGGAGTGTTATATCAACTAAAGCCCACACTTAAACTTTCCACGTGCAAGATTGAATCTATTTAAAAAAGTTATTTCATAAGAAGCCAAAAAGTGCAGGTACAGGTACACCTGCAGTCTGCAGGTGTACCTAATGTTGTGGCCCTGCAGTCATTCACAACTCCTCCAACACGAACATTATTGTTTTTGCACTTTTTGGCTTCTTATGAAATAACTTTTGTAACCTATTTTTATGGGCTTTCCTCTTTGTGATGTTAAGTTCCTGTTATGCGCTGTTATACAGTATATGCCTTGAGCTCTTATTTTGAAGGCGCTAAGAGCGGAAGTGATGACACGTTGGAGTTGAGCGGAAGTTTTTGAAAGAAGGTAAATAAAGTGGTCCTCGTGTAAACTGGAGCCTCCGTGTTTGTTATTTTGTAGTTTCATACAGTATAGGCGACATTTATAAACCCTCGGTTACACTTTTTTAAATAGATTCAATCTTGCACGTGGAAAGTTTAAGTGAGGGCTTTAGTTGATATAACACTCTCGTCAGGGGTGCATTAATCCAGCACAACAGCGGCTCATGGACTTATTTTATAAGTAAAGGTAAGACCATAATAACGTTTTTTTTAATTAAATGTGCTTTTTTGTGTGTTACAGTTTGTATGTGTAAAATTAAAGTTAAGTTAAAGTACCAATGATTGTCACACACACACTAGGTGTAATGAAATTTGTCCTCTGCATTTGACCCATCCCCTGGTTCACCCCCTGGGAGGTGAGGGGAGCAGTGGGCAGCAGCGGCGCCGCACCTGGGAATCATTTTTGGTGATGTAACCCCCAATTCCAAGCCTTGATGCTGAGTGCCAAGCAGGGAAGAATGCTGGTATGAGCTTTTAAACATAACCCGTTAACTGCTGCCAATCAAATGGTGAATAAGATACTCTTTAGGGTTCATATGTTTGTAAATCTGACTGTGATTAAGTCAGTGCCTCACCAGCCATCAACCTCACTGCACGTCACTGGATTGTAGTGATGGGCAGTAACAAGCTATATGTAGCAAAGCTACGTAGCTTAACTACATTTATGAGTAGGTAGCGGTAGCTTTGCTACTTTTTGAAGCACTAGCTTAGCTATTTTTAGAACCATGTAACGTCGTAGCGTCCATGAAAGCCACGAGCTACAGAGAGAGAGAGAAAAAGGACTGCAAATTCACAAATCCAAGCATCTATTGCTACTTGTCCTTCCCGGAAATCAAGAGGCGGGGGAGATAAAAACACCAAAAATACAAAACCCAAAAGCAGTGAAGTTGGCACGTTGTGTAAATGGTAAATAAAAACAGAACACAATTATTTGCTAATCCTTTTCAACTTATATTCAACTGAATAGACTGCAAAGACAAGATATTTAATGTTCGAACCGAGAAACTTCATTTTTTTGGGCAAATAATCATTAACTTGCAAAAACTTTGTCACAGGGGCATGTTCACTACTGTGTTACATGGCCTTTCCTTTTAACAACACTCAGTAAACGTTTGGGAACTAGGGAGACACATTTTTTAAGCTTTTCAGGTGGAATTCTTTCCCATTCTTGCTTGATGTACAGCTTAAGTTGTTCAACAGTCCGGGGGTCTCCGTTGTGCTATTTTAGGCTTCATAATGCGCCACACATTTTCAATGGGAGACAGATCTGGACTACATGGAGGCCAGTCTAGTACCCGCACTCTTTTACTATGAAGCCACGCTGTTGTAACATGTGGCTTGGCATTGTCTTACTGAAATAAGCAGGGGCGTCCATGGAAAAGACGGCGCTTAGATGGCAGCATATGTTGTTCCAAAACCTGTATGTACCTTTCAGCATTAATGGTGCCTTCACAGATGTGTAAGTTACCCATGCCTTGGGCACTAATACACCCCCATACCATCACAGATGCTGGCTTTCGAACTTTGCGCCTATAACAATCCGGATGGATTGTCCGGATATTTTCGTCTTTGGTCCAGAGGACACGACGTCTACAGTTTTCCAAAAACAATTTGAAATGTGGACTCGTCAGACCACAGAACACTTTTCCACTTCGCACTATTACGTTAGATCCACTATGGACTGGACTCTCACTATTATGTTAGATCCACTATGGACTGGACTCTCACAATATTATATTAGATCCACTATGGACTGGACTCCCACTATTATGTTAGATCCACTATGGACTGGACTCTCACACTATTACGTTAGATCCACTATGGACTGGACTCTCACTGTTATGTTAGATCCACTATGGACTGGACTCTCACTATTATGTTAGATCCACTATGGACTGGACTCTCACACTATTATGTTAGATCCACTATGGACTGGACTGTCACTATTATGTTAGATCCACTATGGACTGGACTCTCACACTATTATGTTAGATCCACTATGGACTGGACTCTCACACTAATATGTTAGATCCACTATGGACTGGACTCTCACACTATTATGTTAGATCCACTATGGACTGGACTCTCACACTATTATGTTAGATCCACTATGGACTAGACTCCCACTATTATGTTAGATCCACTATGGACTGGACTCTCACGGACTCTCACACTATTATGTTAGATCCACTATGGACTGGACTCTCACAATATTATGTTAGATCCACTATGGACTAGACTCCCACTGTTATGTTAGATCCACTATGGACTGGACTCTCACTATTATGTTAGATCCACTATGGACTGGACTCTCACACTATTATGTTAGATCCACTATGGACTGGACTCTCACACTATTATGTTAGATCCACTATGGACTGGACTCCCACTATTATGTTAGATCCACTTTGGACTGGACTCTCACACTATTATGTTAGATCCACTTTGGACTGGACTCCCACACTATTATGTTAGATCCACTATGGACTCATACCAGCATTCTTCCCTGCTTGGCACTCAGCATCAAGGGTTGGAATTGGGGGTTAAATCACCAAAAATGATTCCCGGGCGCGGCCACCGCTGCTGCCCACTGCTCCCCTCACCTTCCAGGAGGTGATCAAGGGTGATGGGTCAAATGCAGAGAATAATTTCGCCACACCTAGTGTGTGTGTGACAATCATTGGTACTTTAACTTTAACTTTAAACTGGAGTATTGTTGGCAGTTTTTGGATGTTTTTTTAAGAGGGCTTTATGGGCGCAATAGTGTACTCCAATTATCTGTGTTGTTAGCAGACTTTGCTAGCACTTATTTAGGAGTTATGCATAAAAAAAGACAAATAAATGTGTTCTTTTCTTACATAAGGATTATGAAGGATAGGCAAAAATCCAGAAAAAGTGCAGTTCCCTTTTAAAATCAAATGGAGAAAAAAAACTAAAGTTGCTTACTTGTGAGCAGAAGGATATTTCACGGAAACTCTTCTCAATTGCAACCTTTTTCGTGTCCGGACTAACCAGAAAGATCTGTGACCTCCCCACCTACGGCAAGAAGATGAAGACTGGGGTTACAAATGATCTTCTTCAACACGTGTCCTGCACTGATACAACACAAAAGCAGCAAAAATGATGAATGACGACATGACAAAGATCATCTTATAACATTTCTTTTTCTTTTTTTTTTTAAACACCAAAATGTGTTAAATGCCAGAGTTTTATTTCTTCCCTGCTCAGATAGTTCCGCTCCAGAGGACGTCCCTATTCCAAACATAATGAGAACACGAGTCACTATCACTGCTGAGCCTCTGGAGTTCTTTCAGTGGTCTGTAATGAGCTAGTGATCTCACGTCGCTTCTTCTTCCTTGGACTTCCCCCTTTCACATAAAGGCAACTCATCAATTCTCACGGAGGACGTGACACAGGAGGAACAGATGCTTGGTGATATCACCGCAGAGGTCACTGTGTCTACGGTCTACATCCTGGAGGAGGACATGCAAACAGGGTGTGTGTGTGTGTGTGTGTGCTGAGATTGACAGCAATGGGCTTTGCTGGTTTCCTGTGTCAGTGGTAACCATTTCCTGTATGACTGACAAACAGGAAAAGTCCGGAAGCCGGGGCCAAATAAAGGTCAATGAGGGGATTGTGACCTGGTTCTTGTTCAGCAGCAGTCAGCATTAGATCAAGCTGAGTCACCCAACTGCTGGCCTTGTGATGTTCTTTCCCATTTTTGTCCATTGCATGCCAACTTGTTACTAGTGTTGTCCCCATACCAATATTTTAGCACCGGTACCGGTACCAAAACTATTACCGTATGTTAGATCCCCTATGGACTGGACTCACACTATTATGTTAAATCCACTATGGACTGGACTCTCACACTAGTATGTTAGATCCACTATGGACTGGACTCCCACTATTATGTTAGATCCACTATGGACTGGACTCTCACTATTATGTTACATCCACTATGGACTGGACTCGCACTATTATGTTAGATCCACTATGGACTGGACTCTCACTATTATGTTAGATCCACTATGGACTGGACTCCCACTATTAGGTTAGATCCACTATGGACTGGACTCGCACTATTATGTTAGATCCACTATGGACTGGACTCTCACTATTATGTTAGATCCACTATGGACTGGACTCTCACAATATTATGTTAGATCCACTATGGACTGGACTCTCACTATTATGTTACATCCACTACGGACTGGACTCACACTATTATGTTAGATCAACTATGGACTGGACTCCCACTATTATGTTAGATCCACTATGGACTGGACTCTCACTATTATGTTAGATCCACTATGGACTGGACTCTCACTATTGTGTTAGATCCACTATGGACTGGACTCTCACTATTATGTTAGATCCACTATGGACTGGACTCTCACACTATTATGTTAGATCCACTATGGACTGGACTCTCACTATTATGTTAGATCCACTATGGACTGGACACTCACTATTACGTTAGATCCACTATGGACTGGACTCTCATACTATTATGTTAGATCCACTATGGACTAGACTCCCACTATTATGTTAGATCCACTATGGACTGGACTCTCACACTATTATGTTAGATCCACTATGGACTGGACTCTCACACTATTATGTTAGATCCACTATGGACTGGACTCTCACACAATTATGTTAGATCCACTATGGACTGGACTCTCACACTATTATGTTAGATCCACTATGGACTGGACTCCCACTATTAGGTTAGATCCACTATGGACTGGACTCGCACTATTATGTTGGATCCACTATGGACTGGACTCACACTATTATGTTAAATCCACTATGGACTGGACTCTCACACTACTATGTTAGATCCACTATGGACTGGACTCCCACTATTAGGTTAGATCCACTATGGACTGGACTCGCACTATTATGTTAGATCCACTATGGACTGGACTCTCACAATATTATGTTAGATCCACTATGGATGCCAACTTGTTACTAGTGTTGTCCCCATACCAATATTTTAGCACCGGTACCGGTACCAAAATGTATTTAGGTACTTTTCTAAATAAGGGGTACCACAAAAAATTGCATTATTGGCTTTATTTTAACAAGAAATCTTAGGGTACATTAAACATATGTTTATTATTGCAATTGAAGAACAATTTAGCTCTTAAATCAAATAGTGAACACACTAGACAACTTGTCTTTTAGTAGTAAGTAAACAAACAAAGACTCCTAATTAGTCTGCTGACATATGCAGTAACATATTGTGTCATGTATCATTCTATTTTGTCAAAAAGTATAATTGGTAGAAAAAATTAGCATGCTATCGTTTGCATGCTAACAGGTAACAAGTGTCACATACCAAGTTTAATGACCCTGGGTAAAACGGTTGCAAAACTAGCTAAAAAAGTTAGCATGCTAATGTTAGCATGCTAGCAAGCTAACGTGAGCATGAGAATAGTTAGCTTGTGTCACATACCAAGTTGTATGACTCTAAGGTGTATGGCTGGGGAATTTGAGAAAAATGAGTACATTTAGCAAAGAGAGTTAGCACTTTAATGTTAGCATGCTTACCTCTGCATGCTAACAGCTTACAAGTGTCACGTACCAAGTTATACGACTCTGGGGTAAACGGGTGCAAAACTAGCTCAAAAGTTAGCGTGCTAATTTTAGCACGCTAGCAAGCTAATGGTAGCATGCTATGAGTTAGCATGATTTAGACAAGTTGGAAAACTTATTCGGGTCAAGGGACAAGCTGTAAAAAAATGATTATTAATCCATTCTTCCATTCCATCCATACTTTGTTTTAACATGTTCTATCTACACTACTGTTAAAATGTAATAATCACTTATTCTTCTGTTGTTTGGATACTTTACATTAGTTTTGGATGATACCACAAATTTAGTTATCGATCTGATACCAAGTCGTTTCAGGATCATACATTGGTCATATTCGAAGTCCTCATGTGTCCAGGGACGTACTTCCTGAGGTTTATAAACTTAAAGGGGAACATTATCACAATTTCAGAAGGGTTAAAACCATTAAAAATCAGTTCCCAGTGGCTTATTTTATTTTTCAACATTTTTTTCAAAATTTTACCCATCACGCAATATCCCTAAAAAAAGCTTCAAAGTGCCTGATTTTAACCATCGTTATATACACCCGTCCATTTTCCTGTGACGTCACATAGTGATGCCAACACAAACAAACATGGCGGAAAGAACAGCAAGCTATAGCGACATTAGCTCGGATTCAGACTCGGATTTCAGCGGCTTAAGCGATTCAACAGATTACGCATGTATTGAAACGGATGGTTGTAGTGTGGAGGCAGGTAGCGAAAACAAAATTGAAGAAGAAACTGAAGCTATTGAGCCATATCGGTTTGAACCGTATGCAAGCGAAACCGACGAAAACGACACGACAGCCAGCGACACGGGAGAAAGCGAGGACGAATTCGGCGATCGCCTTCTAACCAACGATTGGTATGTGTTTGTTTGGCATTAAAGGAAACTAACAACTATGAACTAGGTTTACAGCATATGAAATACATTTGGCAACAACATGCACTTTGAGAGTGCAGACAGCCCATTTCAGGCGCACTAAGAACATATATTTTTCCACGATTTCAGCACTCAGGTTAACCATACCTAAATAGACACAAAATACTGCATTACACAAGACTACCCGAATGTACTCGAATGATTGAAAAAAATAAATGTGTTTAAGCTAAATTATTGGTAAACACAGTTTATGTATAATCATTTACGTAAAAAGAATAAAGTTTTCATCAATTAATATATTCTGTAGACATACCCTCATCCGCTCTCTTTGTCCTGAAAGCTGATCTGTCCAGTTTTGGAGTTGATGTCAGCATCTGCTTTGAGTGTCGCAGGATATCCACACATTCTTGCCATCTCTGTCGTAGCATAGCTTTCGTTGGTAAAGTGTGCGGAACAAACGACTGACCATTTCGTCGGTTTTCCCCACAGCCTCGTATTTTGAACAAATTTCGTCCAATTTCTTGCCACTTTCGCATCTTTGGGCCACTGGTGCAACTTGAATCCGTCCCTGTTCGTGTTGTTACACCCTCCGACAACACACCGACGAAAGTGAGAGAATGGCGGATTGCTTCCCGATGTGACGTCACAACGTGACGTCATCGCTCCGAGAGCGAATAATAGAAAGGCGTTTAATTCGCCAAAATTCACCCATTTAGAGTTCGGAAATTGGTTAAAAAAATATATGGTCTTTTTTCTGCAACATCAAGGTATATATAGACGCTTACATAGGGTCTGGTGATAATGTTCCCCTTTAATAATAGTAAAATAGCTTTTGTGACGATAAAAGATTTTTTTTTTTGTTTTTTTTTGTTTTTTGTGTCCTGTCCAGCTTCTCAGGCAAATCATATAGTTGATGTAGATGCCCATGTCGGCTGTTCAGATTTACTTTACAAAAGAGAAGTGTAGGATACTTCTCTTGTTGCCTTATTTGTATTTGACTTTATTAAATGTATTTATATTATCATTTAGTGCAGCCGGGCCGGAGCAGGAGGGGATAGAAAGAGAGAAAAAAAGAAGACAGAGGGGGAAATTGTGGGGACAAGAGGGGGATTAGACAGAGAGACAAAAACAACAACAGCAAACAACAACAACAATAGAGCAACATCAGCAAATATGACATGTACAAATATGATGGTAAAAGTAATAGCAAATAAGCAGTTAGCGAAAAATAAAAAATAATACAGAAATGACAATGAGCATTATTACACTACAAATGGATCAATACAAATACCGATAGAAATAGCGCTATTGATAATGAACAATACCAATAATTTACCTTTATTATCAACAATACAGTTGTTTAAATGCAACAATACATATACGTAATGATAACTTGAGATACGAAAGAATGCAGAAAAATGGAGGGGGAGAAAGAGAAGCAACCTACACTAACCTTGTAGATTGTTATAGTCACAATAGGTTAAGCTTTGTCAGTGTGCCATGTGTTACACCCAGTTTACCCTAGGGCAACAACGTTAATATATGTTTGATGAAACGTGATTATGTGCATGAGTGTAAGTATGCATATGTACTTGTATATGTACAGAATGTGTATATGTGTTTGTACAATGAATGTATATGTACAGAATGTGTATATGTGTTTGTACAGTGAATGTATATGTACAGTATGTGTATGTGTATGTTTGTATGTTGAATGTGCGTGTGGATGTACGAACATTAGGTAGGTAAATATGTACTGTATTTGTGTATGTATGTGGGAGCGTAGGTACCTATGTACGTATGTGAGCATATGTGAATTTTCATGTACAATACATTCGACTCCCAGAGTGCGTGGGAGCCAGAGCACGGCCCCATCACCCCCGAGAGCCCAACCCACAAACAGGAGGCGTGGTGCCCAGGGAACCAGGGACCACCGCCCCCACGCAGCCAAGCCGGCCAGCGACAGGAACCCCAGAGCCCGACCCACCGTACCGCCCACAAGGGCCAGCATCAGGCCGCAGACAGACGCACCCGGCAGAGGACAGGGCATGAGAAAAGCAGGGGACAGCCAGACCGCAAGCCAGCGAGAGACCACACCCCACACGGGCAGAAAGGCGAGACGCCCCGCCCGAGGGACCCAGAGACTCCCCGCAACCAGACGGGAAGACCGCCCCCGCCCCACCGGCAACCGGGCCCCCACGAGCCCACCCCCCCACCCCCGGAGAGCGCGGCGAGGCCAGTCCCCGACCACCCCACCCAAACCGGCCGCCGCGGGACCGCCCAGGCACAGGGCCACGGGAACCACCCACCCCACCCGCAGGGACCCCAACGATGGAGATGGAACAACCAGCAACCGCCCCGCCGAGCCCCCCCCTGAGGGAGGGGAAAAATTAAAAAATAATATTAATAAAATATATTAAAAAATAAATAAATAAATTAATAAATTAATTAATTAATTTAAAAAAAAAGAATTAAAAGAAGATCACAGACATGCTGACAAACAAGGTCACTACCCCAGCAACTGGCCGACTCGCAGCACCTCGGAATACCTTGCAGCACCAAGCTACCACAATAGACGCAGGGACTAGGCCCAACAGGCCCCAACCAAGACGGGCACCCGGAAGGGATGGACAGCGGGACCCAGGAGCTCCAGACACGCAGTTCGGATGCAGTAGCCTGAGGCGTCGACCCCCGTCTGACAGGCAGGCCCAGAGCGTACCCCCAGAAATATACATACATACATACATATATACATACACATACACACATACATGTATACATACCCACACATACACATATATACATATACATACACATATGTACACATACACATATACATATATAAACATACATACATACACACACATATACATACATATACACAGTTCGTCAGCCCCGACAGCCATCACGCGCGCGCGCTGCCACCAGTCACAACATCAGCCACACCCCTGCACCAGACCCAGCAGCCACGGGCGCCCACACCACAAACAAACGGCAGCAGAAACAGCAGCCGCAATAACCCCAGACAGCCAGCACCAGCCAATCAAATCAAAGCGATCAAAAAAAAACTGCGACCAGCAACCACACGCCACTAGGACCACGGAGACCAGCCGGCGCCAGCCCGCCAGTCAGCCCGAACGCCAACACGCAAACAAGAGACACCAACAACCCCCCCAACCAAAAGGCCCCCCACCCCAACCCAAACCCGCACAAACACACCACCGCCCAAACAACCGAGACACAGCATCCAGACCAGACACGAGGGCTGCGCCGCCAACACACCAAGTCACCAACAGAGACCCCACAGCGCAAGGTCGGGCCACACGGGCACGGACCCCACCCAACAGGAAGTGAGACCCGCGCGACGCCACACTCAAATAAATAATAAGATTAAAAAAAATAAAAAATAATAAAATAAAATAAAATAAAAAATACAATTTTAAAAATAAAATAAAATAAAAATAAGTAAATAATAAAAACATTAAAAATAAAAATATATATATAACAATAATAAGTGAATAAAAGCCTGGCAGGCCACCAGACCGCAGTCCCCGCCGGCCGACGAGGCAATGAGGGGTGCGCCGAACCCCAAACCCCCCATGCATGTGTACAAGGCCCCCAGAGTGTCTACTGTGTAGTTAAAATTAGGAGGTCAGCCGTTACAGCCGACCTCCAGTCCCTATTGATGTGTGTACTGTAGCGTGAGTGAGATATGTATGCTTGTGGGAACTAATAATGCGATTAAAATTGGGGCACATCAAGGTCATGGTGGCTCCCAACCAAACCAAGCCCCCCAAATCCTAAGTGTCTAATATGCAGCTAAGATTGAGGGATGGACGAGCAGGGGACAAGACAGGAGGACTGGAGCCCCATTGGAGGCATCCTCAACCCCCCGCCATGCCTCCCCGCAGGACAATCCCCAAAGTCCTATATATGTGTGACTGTGTGCGCTATAAGTAGGAGGAGTAGAGGGCCCGGACATCCCCCCAGTCCACGCGGCCGACAACCAGGAACTACGGCCAGGAGGCCGCCACCCCCCGCCACAGCCCGTGACCCACACCAGACCACTTTAACGTGACGCCACGCGAGCCCTCCCCCCGCCAAACAAAGCCATCCCCCGCCCGCCCCAACCCAACCCCGCAGAGCCCATACCGGCAACCAAACGCAGAAAAACCGCACAGCCCCCACGCCCAATGCAAACACCGCATCCCGGCCATCCACACAGCAACGTGCCCATACGAGTCCCGGCCAGGGGAAGGAGCCCCCCAACGGGGGAAGAAGCCAATGCATCCCGTCCGCCCGCCAGCCCCCAAACCAGCCGGCAAGCCAACGCCAGCCAGCCCCACAACCCCACAAGCGCACAGACACCAGCCACAGTCCCCCAACCACTCCAACCCAACACAGCGATGCCAACCGCTGGTATCACCGCAGCAACCATCACCACCACCGCCCGTCCGCAGCGTAAACACCCGCGGCCGCCGAAACCAAAACAAAAAAGCGACCGACCCCGTAAACCACAACAACGCACACCCCCGGCTACCACCGAGGCCACCAACCCACCTACCCCAACTCATCCACAGCCAGGCCAATTGAGCCACCGGACATCCACACCCATGCACACACCTACACATTCATATACACATACATATATGCATATACATATACATACACATACACACATATACACACGCATGCATATACATATAAACATACACATCCACACATATATATACACATTAATACACCCACACACATATACATAAGCCCACATATACACAAACACATACATACACAACACACACAAAAAAATAATAATAAAAAACATATATAAAAAAAATAAAAATAAAATAAATAAAAAAATAGAAAGAAAAGAAAAAAATTAAAATAAAATAAAAATAAACCCTTTAAATAAAATAAAATAAATAAAAATAAACAAGAGGCCTGGTCGCCAACAGTGCCCAACGCCACCAAACCCCGCAGCCCCTCCCGCACATCCAGGCCCCCCCCGCCCACCACCCACCAGGCATCCCATCCGGCAAAAAGCCATAAGGGCCCAGCCCTGCGCCCACAGCCGGCATGCCACGGCACCTCAGCAGACCCGGCGCCGCGATCAGCAATGCACACCGGGGCAGCTACACATACATATGTACCTACATACATACACACAGATTTCACCATACATATATACAAACATACACACACCCACATACACGCGTACCCATATATAATTTAACAGAATAAGTTAAATATATTAAATAGATTAAAAAAATAAATAATAATAATAATAATAATATATATATATATATATATATATATATATATATATATATATACATATATATATACATATATATATATATATATATAATATATATATATATATATATATATATATATATATATATATATATATATATATATATATATATATATATATACATACATACATACACACATACATATACATATATACACATACATACATACACATACATACATACATACATACATACATACATACATATACATATATACACATACACATACATACATATATACATACATATATATATATATATATATATATATATATATATATATATATATATACACATAAAATAAATTAAAATAAATAAATAAAATTAATACAAAAATAAGGGCAGAGTAAAACACAGGAGGGGGACTCCCGCAGGGCAGTCGGGCAGCACCGCCGGGGCCCCAACAAGGGAGGCAAGCAGTCCCCCCAACCCGGCACCAGGCAGGCCCGCACAGCCGCAGCGCAGGGCGACCCCAGGCAGACCCCGCCCCGCGCCCCAGGGGAAGGAGGAAGCCCACGGACACCCGGAGCCAGAGGGGCACGAGCCGACCCCCGCCCGACAGCGGCAAGACCCCAGCCCCACGGGCGCAACCCCCCGCCCAACCACCCACGGGAGGGACAGCCCCCCCAACCAACCCAAGGCGGCCGCCCACAGCCCCACCCGCACCCCAACACCCGCCCAGGCACCTCCACCCACCCCCAGCCACCAGACCACCCACGGATCGGCCCGCCAGGCCGGAACCAGGAAACACACCCCAGGCCCACCCGACCCCGCGGCACACGGCCCCCCCGGCACCCAGGACCCCCCACCCACGGAGCAAGACCCCCGGGACAGAGCCCCAGCCCCGGCCCCCAAGGGAGTCAGGTCAGAAAATTAATTAGCGGTGCCCAAAGAGATCGGAATTCTGTCAGTTGTTGGTTTGATTCAACAGACATTCTTTCCATAACTACATAATCTAATAAAATGTTTTTGTAAAGGTTTATACATAAATTATTTTTTGATTTCCAATTTATGAGAATAGTTTTCTTGGCGATGCCTAACGCATTTATAAGGAGGTATGTTTTGTTTATATCAAGATCAGTTGCGGAGAGATCACCCAACAGGCAGAGTGCGGGGGAGATGGGAATAGGAATCTCTAACGCTAATGATAGGTTCTCGCACACTCCAAGCCAAAAGTTACTCACGGGAGCACAGGACCACATTGAATGCAAGTAATTATCTATCTTATTATCTGAGCAGTGTACACAGATGTTAGAGTCAGCTAAACCCATTTTATACATTCTTAGACCGGTGTAATGTATTCTGTAAAGTATTTTGAGCTGAATCAGTCGTACATTTGGATTCTTAATCAAACGAGTAGTATTGAGGCATATTTGTTTCCAGAATTCTGGGTCACAGCTTGTTGATACGTCTGAGTGCCATTTAGAAGTTGGAATACTTATTGTGTTATCTATTTTTGATAAGAGAGCATATAATTTGGATAAAGCTTTGGGGGCAGATGTTTTGAAGAATTTAACGGTCGTAGGATTACTTTCCCATTTGTTTTGTTGAATCTTGCGCTGATTACAGATTTGATTTGTATATATTCTAGAAATTTATTAGGATTGATTGCATATTGTGTTATTAAACTTTTAAAAGAGATAAAACTGTTTGCATTGATGATATCCCCAAGGCATCCGACTCCCTTATCATACCATGTTGGAAAGTTCAATGGCTTCTTGTTTAAAAGAAAATCAGGATTATTCCATCCATCCATCCATCCATTTTCTACCGCTTATTCCCTTTTGGGGTCGCGGGGGGCGCTGGAGCCTATCTCAGCTACAATCGGGCGGAAGGCGGGGTACACCCTGGACAAGTCGCCACCTCATCGCAGGGCCAACACAGATTGACAGACAACATTCACACTCACATTCACACACTAGGGCCAATTTAGTGTTGCCAATCAACCTATCCCCAGGTGCATGTCTTTGGAGGTGGGAGGAAGCCGGAGTACCCGGTGGGAACCCACGCAGTCACGGGGAGGACATGCAAACTCCACACAGAAAGATCCCGAGCCCGGGATTGAACCCAAGACTACTCAGGACCTTCGTATTGTGAGGCAGATGCACTAACCCCTCTTCCACCGTGAAGCCCAGGATTATTCCAAATAGGCGTAAATTGGCATGGAGTGAGCGGGGACCCAGTTATTTTCAAAAACTCCCACCAAGCTGTTAAGGTAGTGCGTATATTAATACTTTTAAAGCAGTTGTGTTTTCGGAGAATTTGGCTAATAAAGGGCAAGTTAGAAATTGGGATCTCCTGGCTAAGTGATTGTTCAATCTCTAACCATAAACTATCTAATAAAGTGGGATTGATCCATTTTAATATATATTGTAGTTTATTTGCAAGGAAATAATAGGAAAAGTTTGGGAGTTCTAGACCCCCATGTTCTTTGGGTTTTTGTAAAGTTTTAAGGCTGATTCGTGCTGGTTTACTCTTCCAAAGAAACTGATTGATGTGTGAGTCTAGTGACTTAAACCAGATTTGAGAAGGTTTGGTTGGAATCATTGAAAATAAATAATTAACCCTAGGCAAGACCATCATTTTCACGGTAGAAACCCTTCCCATAAGTGAGATTGGCAGTGTTTTCCAACGCGCCAGATCATCCTCAATCGATTTTAAGATTGGGGAGTAATTCAAGCGATTCAGATCTGACAATGTGGAGGAAATATTGATTCCCAGGTATTTAATGTTCCCTTTATGCAGTGGAATCGATGAGGTGCTCTGAAAGTCAAAATTAATTGGTAACACAGTAGATTTGGACCAGTTGATGGAGTAATCTGAAATAGAACTGAATTTATTGATAAGTGAGATTGTATCTTGAAGAGAAGAATGTGGATTTTGTAAGAAAAGTAATACATCATCAGCATAAAGGCTTATTTTATGATGAACGGTTGCGGTATGGATGCCTTTAATATTTGCATGCTGTCGAATAGCGGTTGCAAGAGGTTCAATAAATATAGCAAACAGTGACGGAGAAAGTGGACACCCTTGCCTTGTGCCCCTCATAACATTAAACCTTGGAGATATTTGGCTGTTCGTTCTAACCGAAGCTGTAGGAAAACTATATAGGACCTTAATCCATTCTATAAATGAGTCTCCAAATCCAAATTTCTGTAGAGTAGCTAGAAGAAAATTCCAGTTCACTCTATCAAATGCTTTTTCAGCATCTAATGAAACAACAGCTGTTTTTAGATTATGAATAACAGAATAGTCTATCACATTGAGTAGACGGCGAACATTGTTGGACGATTGTCTCTCTTTGATGAAACCTGTTTGATCAGGATGTACTATATATGGAGTGACTTTTTCTAATCTTTGAGCTAATACTTTGCAGATAATTTTAAGATCAGCATTAATCAGGGAGATTGGCCGGTAACTGGATGGAAGTGTTGGGTCTTTATCAGGTTTTAGCAAGAGACTGATCGTGGCAGAGTTCATATTTGGAGGAAGGAATGAGTTTTCTTTAATCTCTAAAGCCATTTTCGTAAATATCGGAGCTAGCAGTGACCAGAATGTTTTGTAGAACTCCACAGGGAACCCATCAGGCCCTGGTGCTTTATTGTTTGGCATCTGTTGAAGAGCATCGTGTAGTTTGCCTACAGAAATAGCAAGATCTAAATTTGATACCTGCCTTGTATTCAATTTAGGTAAGTCTATACCATTGAGAAATGTCTCAATGTCTGAAAGAGATGGGTCAATCTGGGGTGTATACAAGTTTCTGTAAAAGTCTCTAAAGATGGAGTTAATTTCCTCAGGAACGTGTGTGATGTTCCCAGCTGAATCCTTGATGGATGGTATAGAGTTTTTTTCTTTGTTTAATTTTAGTTGGTTAGCCAAATATTTGCTTGGTTTATTGTCATGTTCAAATTTTTCTAAGCGTAACCTCTGGAGCAGGAATTGACTTTTCTTATCAATTATTTCTCTTAAATCTAATTTGAGTTTTCTCAGTTTGTTCAGAGTGTGATCATGTTGTGAATTCGCATAAGCTAATTCTAATATTTTTTATTTCATTTTCAAGTTCCTGCTCTAGTAAACGTTCCTTTTTTTTCTTGTATGATGAATAAGAAATAATTTTTCCTCGCATAACTACTTTTGCCGTCTCCCAGAGAACGCACGCCGTGATTTCTGGTTGATCATTAAAATCTAAAAAATCTGTCCATTCTTTCTCAAAATAGTTTAGGAAGTCTGGGTCCTTTAGTAATGATGTATTAAGTCTCCATTGTTTGATAGGTGCAGTGATAGTTTTGTTGGTGAGGGAAAGTGAGACAGGTGCGTGGTCACTGATGATGATAGGATGGATGTGAATGTTTGAGATGTCAGATAAAATTGAGCTACTAGTTAAAAAGTAATCAATGCGAGAGAATGAGTGGTGAACTGGAGAAAAATAAGTGTATTCCCTAAGAGTGCGGTGATAAGAACGCCAGGCATCGCAAAGACCATAATCCTTCATATATTGCTTAAGTATTACCACTGACTGAGACTCACGGTGACTCCCAGTCACTCTGGACCGATCTATATTTGGATTAAATACTAAGTTGAGGTCCCCTCCTAGAATCAAGCAGTGGTTTGAGTGAGGAGAAAGTGAAGAGAAGAAAGTGTGAAAAAAGGAGGGGTCATCAACATTTGGACCATAAATGTTGGCGATACAAAAGTTTCTCCCGTCAACAGAAATATTAAGAATGATGTATCTTCCCTCTATGTCAGTAATGGAGTTATGGACTGTAAAGTTGACCTTTCTACTTATGAGAATGGCTACGCCTCTCTGTTTGGAGTTGTAACTAGCAAGGTATGTGTGTGGTTATTGCGATGAATGCAGTTTTGAGGTATCGGACTTGGAGAGGTGAGTCTCTTGTAGTAAAGCAATGTCTGCTTGCATGCTCTTCAAATGATTAAGAATTTTTATATTTTTTTCCTTTGACCCGACACCATGCACATTCCAAGTGACAAACTGTATAGTGGACATACTAAACTAGACTGTAACTAAGTGTGTGGATGTATG
This sequence comes from Nerophis lumbriciformis, assembly GCF_033978685.3. Lineage (NCBI taxonomy): Eukaryota > Metazoa > Chordata > Actinopteri > Syngnathiformes > Syngnathidae > Nerophis > Nerophis lumbriciformis. The sequence goes on along the minus strand of NC_084563.2, from coordinate 33,283,420 downwards.
TGTGTACTTTATGTGTAAATAATGCATGTCTGTATCTAAATGTAAACCTATCATGCATATATGTAGGTGTGCAGAGTGTGTATAGTTGTGCATGTATTAGCTGTGAGTGTAAATGCTGATGACAACAAGGGGACACACAACAGGTGGAGAAATAGAAAGAGAAAAACAAAACAAAAAGCATAACATAAAAAGAAAAGAAGAAAGTGGTGGATTAAACAGGTAGTGAAATAAGTGACATAAAAAGGAAAACAAGAAAGTAAAATAGTAAACATATTGGTTTACCGAAAGAAAGAGAGAGAGAGAGCGTATGGTGTTTACGTGAGCGCTATGTGACGCACAGGTGTATTGTGAGCAAGAGGGGGGAAAAAAAGAGAGGGATTGAAGCATAATGGAATAACAGAACAAAAAAAAAATACAACATTTACCGTGTTTCAGACGCTAATAATACAGCCACGGCGTGGCTTCTGGATCACGGTAAAGTTGGCCGTTGATGAAAAGTTTATCCACCGCGACGATAAAAGATATTGATGTAATCATAGTAGTATCGACTAGATACGCTCACTTGGTATCATTACAGTGGATGTCAGGTGTAGATCCACCAATGGCGTTTGTTTACATTCAGGGTGCAAGCTTGCTGTTTAGCGGTGAGCTATCATATCCTCCTACGGTGTGTAGCAAAAAATGTTTAGCTATTCCTCTTCCTGCAGTGATAATGATACTAATTATACTTGTAAGAAACGTACTTTATTTGTTGCCATGGAGACAAGGATTAGTTAAAGCACCTCTTCCTGAGGGTGTTTCAGTGTTATAACTTCACCTTTATCTTTACGTTTTAGTGAAAAAAAATGCGTCCGTTCTCCCTTTTCTGTCTACACACTGTGTCTGCTTGTAAGTACTCTGTGATTGTGCGCTGCCGAACATGCTCGCAAAACTAGCAATGACGCGCCGTCATGCCGGGGACCGGTACTTTTCAAACAGTATAGTACCGTTTTCGATTCATTAGCACCGCGATACTATACCAGTACCGGTATACCGTACAACCCTACTTGTTACACTATTGTCTTTTTAAATGTACCATGTACCTCCATTTACAAACCTTTGCGACCTTTTCGATTTACAGACTTTTAGATGGAGCCAAATATGTCTCTGTGTACGAACGCTTCATTCATTTTGTGTTTTCCGCCTGCAGGCAAAAAGCAGGGCGCTGGATTTTTGGGGAGGCGGAGACCTCCACGTTCACTTTCTGCGCAGTACGCCACTAGTCACTTCTCGGCGCATCAGCCTTTTAAAACATTTTTTTTATGCCTTTTAAAAAGTTTTGTTTATTTTGCTAACTCAATATGAGTTGGATGGGGACCCTTTGGGACTGTGTGACAAAGGGGTGGCACTTTCGTGAGTTCTTCTGGGGTTTTTTGTGAACTTCTGGATCCGCCTCCTGGTTGGCCATGGAGACCAGCTGCTGGGTCTCTGCCACAAAGAGTCCGTTTGGAGAGACTGGAGGAGATATGGATGAAGAGACAGGGCTGCGGGAAGGACAAGCTTCACAGTGTCTTGGCTGAATGAGCAGGTATCGGATGACTCGGTCGACTTGGACGCATCCTCGGTCATCCATGTGGACTGGACACTGGCCGAGAGTTAGTGGGCGGCCGAGGGTGGAGTCGGCTCTCTTGGTTGCTTTGTTGGGTCTGCTCCTGTCTCTGGCCATGCTTTCCCTACCCCAGCAGACGATGGCGTGGAACACCGCAGAGGCCACCACAGTGTATATGTTTCTTTTGTTGTTGTTGTTTTACTTTTTTGTGGCTGTGTGTAGAAGTGGCTTGTTCCATCAGATCTGCTCTTTTAATGTCTTTAAAGGGGAACATTATCACCAGACCTATGTAAGCGTCAATATATACCTTGATGTTGCAGAAAAAGACCATATATTTTTTTAACCGATTTCCGAACTCTAAATGGGTGAATTTTGGCCAATTAAACGCCTTTCTATTATTCGCTCTCGGAGCGATGACGTCACATCGGGAAGCAATCCGCCATTTTCTCAAACACCGAGTCAAATCAGCTCTGTTATTTTCCGTTTTTTTTCGACTGTTTTCCGTACCTTGGAGACATCATGCCTCGTCGGTGTGTTGTCGGAGGGTGTAACAACACGAACAGGGACGGATTCAAGTTGCACCAGTGGCCCAAAGATGCGAAAGCGGCAAGAAATTGGACGTTTGTTCCGCACACTTTACCGACGAAAGCTATGCTACGACAGAGATGGCAAGAATGTGTGGATATCCTGCGACACTCAAAGCAGATGCATTTCCAACAATAAAGTCAAAGAAATCTGCCGCCAGACCCCCATTGAATCTGCCGGAGTGTGAGCAATTCAGGGACAAAGGACCTCGGTAGCACGGCAAGCAATGGCGGCAGTTTGTTCCCGCAGACGAGCGAGCTAAACCCCCTGGATGTCTTGGCTCACACCGTCCCTTATGCCACCGAAGATGATCAAGAGAAGAATATCGACCCTAGCTTCCCTGGCCTGCTGACATGAGGGTATGTCTACAGAATATATTAATTGATGAAAATTGGGCTGTCTGCACTCTTTTAAAGTGCATGTTGTTGCCAAATGTATTTCATATGCTGTAAACCTAGTTCATAGTTGTTAGTTTCCTTTAATGCCAAACAAACACATACCAATTGTTGGTTAGAAGGCGATCGCCAAATTCGTCCTCGCTTTCTCCCGTGTCGCTGGCTGTCGTGTCGTTTGTCGGTTTCGCTTGCATACGGTTCAAACCGATATGGCTCAATAGCTTCAGTTTCTTCTTCAATTTCGTTTTCGCTACCTGCCTCCACACTACAACCATCCGTTTCAATACATGCGTAATCTGTTGAATCGCTTAAGCCGCTGAAATCCGAGTCTGAATCCGAGCTAATGTCGCTATAGCTTGCTGTTCTTTCCGCCATGTTTGTTTGTGTTGGCATCACTGTGTGACGTCACAGGAAAATGGACGGGTGTATATAACGATGGTTAAAATCAGGCACTTTGAAGCTTTTTTTAGTGATATTGCGTGATGGGTAAAATTTTGAAAAAAACTTCGAAAAATAAAATAAACCACTGGGAACTGATTTTTAATGGTTTTAACCCTTCTGAAATTGTGATAATGTTCCCCTTTAACCCAAATAGGTGAAATTAGTTAATCTCCCACGTGCCGCGACATAGTGGTTGAAAAACACTGCAGTACTGTACAACTTTGTATACAACACTCTGTATTGTGTTCAAAGTGTACAAACCTTCACTAAAATATGGACTTTTGTCAAGGCTGGAACCGATTAAACATATTTACATTCTAATGGGCAAATGTACAAACTTTTCGATTCACGCACCCTGTTCAAGAACCAATCAAGTGTGTAAATGGAGGCGGAAATAACGATGGTGACGGACGAGGTGATTACCGTAAACAGCATGGTCCTGTTCTCCTGCAGGCTGGTGGGCTGCACCCCAGGGGAGCGAGTGCTGGCGTCAGTAGTGTTTACGTGAGAGAGCTCCGGTGAGAGTCCATTCTCGTCCAGCGCCTGCAGAGAGGGGAAGCTGGGATCTCGTTTGAAGAGCAGCGGCCGTTTGCCGCCGGTGGGGCTCCCGGCAGCAGCGTTGCCACCCAGTCCGTTAGACTGGAAGGCGAGCGCTCTCTTCAGCCCGCCGACTAAGCCCCCGCCGACTAAGCCCCCGCTGACGTTGACCCCTCTTCTCGCGGTCCCTGAGCCCTGAGGCAGCTGGCTGAACTTCTCGATGCATTCGTCGATTAGTGCGGGCGGGGCCTTCTTGTGAGCCACGCTCACGCGGCCGCAGAAGAGCACCTCAAACCTTTTGGCAAAGGCCGCCGGGGACACGGTGGGGTTTTTCGCCACAGAGCTTGCTGCGGGGAGGGGCGGGAAGCCCAGGCAAGATTCCGACGGCTTGGCGCCGTCGGGGTCTGCCGAAGTTTTGTCGGGAAAGGCGGGCGTGTCATCGTTGCGAGCGGAGCTTTTGCCAGCCTGCCTCAGCGTACTGATGATCTCATGGACCTGAAGAGACACACACAAAACATTTAGTGAGAGGTGAACTCAATGGTGGATCACATGCACTTAAACATTAAACTGGATTGTGGACAGTTTATGATCCACAAGGGAAATTGTTCCACACAGTAGCTCAGTTACAAAGGATAATGCAGGTATAAAGTAGACTAAAAATGTACCATAGTAGCAATATAACATATATGTAATATTTACATATTATCCCCCGCGACCCGAAAGGGACAAGCAGTAGAAAATAGATGGATGGATGGATATATACAGTATATAATATATACCGTTACATTATATTTTTATATATTGTATATACCAGGGGTCGGCAACCCGCGGCTCCGGAGCCGCATGCGGCTCTTTGATCACTCTGATGCGGCTCAGCTGCATACTTACCGACACCCCCGATTTTCCCGGGAGACTTCCGGATTTCAGTGCCTCTCGCAGAAAACTCCCGGGATTAATATTTTCCAATTTTCACCCTTACAATAATAATAATAAGGGCATGTCATGATGGTACAGCATTTAACGTCCCCTACAATCTGTATTAACATCGTGCCAGTTCAGCCTCTTGTTATATACATCTTCTGCTTGCACACATAAGTAACAGCAAGGCATACTTGGTCAACAGCCACACAGGTTACACTGACGGTGGTCATATAAAACAACTTTAACACTCTTACTAATAATGCGCCACACTTTGAACCAAACAAGAATGACAAACACATTTCGGGAGAACATCTGCACCTTAACACAACATAAACACAACAGAACAAATACCCATAATCCCATGCAGCCCTGACTCTTCCGGGCTACATTATACACCAACCCTGCTCCCTCACACATCAACCCCCCCCCCCCCCCCCTGTGCGTCGTTTGAGGTGGGCGGGGTTTGGTAGCGGGGGTGTATAATGTAGCCCGGAAGAGTTAGGGCTGCATGGGATTCTGGGTATTTGTTCTGTTGTGTTTATGTTGTGTTACGGTGCAGATGTTCTCCCGAAATGTGTTTGTCATTCTTGTTTGGAGTGGGTTCACAGTGTGGCGCATTATTAGTAAGAGTGTTAAAGTTTTTTATACCGCCACCGTCAGTGTAACCTGTGTGGTTGTTGACCAAGTATGGCTTGCTGTCACTTACGTGGGCAAGTAGAAGCCATATACAATGTGTGGCTGGGCCGGCACGCTGGTTGTAGTGGGCGCCAATTGCCGTACCATCACGGCACGCTCGAGAGAACAGTTGCCCTGAAATTCGCAGACTGCCGGGAAAATCGGGTGGGTTGATAAGTATGACGCTGTCGAGCGCCATTCATATAAAACCCGCGGGCCGCACTAACATTCAATTTTTATAATAGGGTGTGGGCCGCGTGTCTTAGTCCCTTGGTTTATGCATAGCACAAAGCAAAATAAAAACTTTGTATGCAGTGTTATTTCATTTTAAATTTCAAAAGATTTTTGTGGCTCCCATTGTTTTCTTTAATTTGTGAAACTGGTCAAAATGGCTCTTAGACTGGTAAAGGTTGCCGACCCCTGGTATATACTATACAAAAATATAATGCAATAGAATTTTTATTAGAGATGTCCGATAATGGCTTTTTTGCCGATATCCGATATTGTCCAACTCTTAATTACCGATACAGATATCAACCGGTACCGATATATACAGTCGTGGAATTAACACATTATTATGCCTAATTTTGTTGTGATGCCCCGCTGGATGCATTAAACAATGTAACAAGGTTTTCCAAAATAAATCAACTCAAGTTATGGAACAAAATGCCAACATGGCACTGCCATATTTATTATTGAAGTCAAAACAGCAGCTTGGAATTTGGGACATGAGGAGGTTGAGGTGGACAGGGGTTGGGGGGGAGAGGGGGTAGAGGGTAGTGGGGAGTGTATATTGTAGTGTCCCGGAAGAGTTAGTGCTGCAAGGGGTTCTGGGTATTTGTTCTGTTGTGTTACGGTGCGGATGTTCTCCCGAAATGTGTTTGTCATTCTTGTTTGGTGTGGGTTCACAGTGTGGCGCATATTTGTAACAGTGTTAAAATTGTTTATACGGCCACCCTCAGTGTGACCTGTATGGCTGTTGACCAAGTACGCATTGCATTCACTTGTGTGTGTGAAAAGCCGTAAATATTATGTGACTGGGCCGGCACGCAAAGGCAGTGCCTTTAAGGTTTATTGGCGCTCTGTACTTCTCCCTACGTCCGTGTACACAGCGGCGTTTTAAAAAGTCATACATTTTACTTTTTGAAACCGATACCGATAATTTCCCACATTACATTTTAAAGCATTTATCGTCCGATAATATCGACAGTCCGATATTGTCGGACATCTCTAATTTTTATATATTGTATATCCATCCATATTCTTCCGCTTAGCCAAGGTCGAGTCGCGGGGGCAGCAGCCTAAGCAGGGAATCCCAGACTTTCCTCTCCCCAGCCACTTCGTCCAGCTCTTCCCGGGGGGGTCCCAAGGCGTTCCCAGGCCAGCCGGGAGACAGTCTTCCCAACGTGTCCTGGGTCTTCCCCGTGGCCTCCTACCAGGCAGACGTGCCCTAGGGAGGTGTTCGGGTGGCATCCTGACCAGATGCCCGAACCTCCTCATCTGGCTCCTCTCCATGTGGAGGAGCAGCGGCTTTACTTTGAGCTCCTCCCGGATGGCAGAGCTTCTCACCCTATTTCTAAGGGAGAGACCCACCACCCGGCGGAGGAAACTAATTTCGGCCGCTTGTACCCGTGATCTTGTCCTTTCGGTCATAACCCAAAGCTCATGACCATAGGTGAGGATGGGAACGTAGATCGACCGGTAAATTGAGAGCTTTGCCTTCCGTCTTAGCTCCTTCTTCACCACAACGGATCGATACAGCGTACTGAATACGCCGCACCGATCTATCTGTCCATCTCACGATCCACTCTTCCCTCACTCGTGAACAAGACTTGGAGGTACTTGAACTCCTCCACTTGGGGCAGGGTCTCCTCCCCAACCCGGAGATGGCACTCCACCCTTTTCCGGGCGAGAACTATGGACTCGGACTTGGAGGTGCTGATTCCCATCTTATATATTGTATATTTTATATAAAAATATGATGTAATATTAGGAGTGTAACGGTACACAAACATTTTGGTTCGGTACTACCTCGGTTTAGAGGTCACGGTTCGGTTCATTTTCGGTACAGTAAGAAAACAACAAAATATACATTTTTTGGTTATTTATCTACCAAATTTGTAAATAATGGCATAACATACATATACACACAGGGTCCATTGCCAGGGTTCATGTGGTCAACATATATCAAATAAAAACTAAATAAGATAAGGCTCAGAATGGTTTCTTAACAAAACCTTTCTACATATAAAGTGCTTTTTTTGATTGATTGATTGAGACTTTTATTAGTAGATTGCACAGTACAGTACATATTCCGTACAATTGACCACTAAATGGTAACACCCCAATAAGTTTTTCAACTTAAGTCGGGGTCCACGTTAATCAACATTAAACTGCCTCAAGTTGTTGCTCAGATGAAATAAAATGACAAAACTTTTCTTCTACATATAAAAAGTGCAACATTAAACAGTTTCAAGTAGGGATGTCCCGATCCAGGTTTTTGCACTTCCGATCCGATACCGATATTGTTTTTGCATTTCCGATCCGATACCGATACTGACCGATACCGATACTGACCGATACTGGCCTATCCGAGCATGTATTAAAGTTTAAAGTTGTTTAGCCTACTTAGTTGTCAGAATCATGTTGAAAAGGGTTTTAGTACTCTTGATAACAACTAGCCAGCTGAATTAGGGGAGTTTGAATAATACACAATGGTTGGTAACAAGAAACTGACCTGTTTATTCAAGGATAAACACAAAATAGACAAAATTATACATGACAAACAGAAATGGCATCATTGAACTAGGGCTGGGCGATATGGCCTTTTTTTAATATTGCGATATTTTAAGGCCATATTGCGATACACAATATATATCTCGATATTTTGCCTTAGCCTTGAATGAACACTTGATGCATATAATCACAGCAGTATGATGATTCTATGTGTTTTGATTGATTGATTGATTGAGACTTTTATTAGTAGGTTGCACAGTGAAGTACATATTCCGTACAATTGGCCACTAAATGGTAACACCCCAATAAGTTTTTCAACTTGTTTAAGTCGGGGTCCACTTAAATTGATTCATGATACAAATATATACTATCAGATATATATTATCATCATAATACAGTCATCACACAAGATAATAACATTGAATTATTTACATTATTTATAATCCAGGGTGTGGAGGGGGGGGCGCCGGATGTAAGTGTCAAAAAGACAGCCAAAAGAGTTTGATATGAGAATAAATCTAAAGTTGAAATATAGGGTAGAAATGCACCCATTTGCAGGAAATGTAGTCTTGATTTTCAAATTTTTCTTTCAAGGCTTGCATGTCTACATTAAAACATTCTTCTTCATACTGCATTAATATATGCTACTTTTAAACTTTCATGCAGAGAAGGAAATCACAACTAAAAAAATCACTAATTTTTTCATACGGTGTTGATGTGGAAATTTTTGCCTCGGCATTTTGATGGTGTGGACGTGTGGCACCGAATGGAGATAAGCGTCTCGACAGACGTCACAATATTTGAACAATGATGACGAAAACTGTTTTCTTTGTTGTGTCCGTGTGTCGAAAATTGTTATGCGCTTATTTTTTTATTTGATTTTGTGCGTGGCATAGATTTGCTATGCGCAGAGGACGCTTAAACAGTGCGCAATTGCACAGGCACGCACCTTAGAGGGAGCGTTGCTCGCACAGCTGCGCTACCATCACAGCTAACGTTAGCCATGCTGCTACCTCTCTGCTCGGGGAGGGCGTATACGTATGTGACGTATGACGTGACAGTATGTGACATATGACGTGACAGTATGTGATGTGTGTAAGAAGGTGCACTTGCTGTCTGTGAGAGGGAGACACAGAAAAGAGTGAGAAGAGCCTGTCGTGTAATGCCAGCAGCTAAAAGCAACTGCGTGGGAATCCACAGACCTGTGGATGTGTTGAAGGTGTGCTGGAAAATGCGGAACGGAAATTAGGGAGCAGCAGAAAAGTGGAATGTATTATTTAAATCGGTGCGTTGGAAAACACGGACCGGAGTTTTTTTTTAAACGGGATCTGGATCGGCATTTTCCCATGCCTTGCCGATACGCAATTTTTGGCAAATATTGGCAGCCGATCCGATCCAAATATCGGATCGGGACATCCCTAGTTTCAAGTCAACTCAGCCTTAGATTAACTTTTCTTCCCCCCCCAGCCTTTAATCCTGGTGACTTTCACTCAATTTTCATGTTTTTTGCCAGAAAAATCAGCTTATCCACCTTGCCTGCAGAAAGAAGTGGGTCAAAATCTAGTTTTTAATGCAATATGGTCTCAAATCTGCTGCTATAAAAACATTTGTTATTGCTTTAGCCCTGCCTGACTCGCCGAGGAGAGGCTGCTTGAATGCGGTGTTTGCACGACGCTCGTCTTTTTCTTCGTTGAAGCGATGTTCACTTGGTGACGCTTCAAATGGGTTAGCATGTTTGACGTGTTGCCAGAAGCATACCCTACTGCTGCTGAACAATGTCGGCAAACCGCTTTCGCTTTGTTGTCGTAGCCCGGTCGCTGCTAGCATGCCGTGTGTTGTGCCTCGGTGTGTATTGTTTACACAACGTGCGGTACACTACTTAATATGTGCGTGTGGAAACTCGTTCGGTACACCTCCGAACCGAACCGAAACCTCAATACAAATACACGTACCGTTACACCCTTAGTTTCATTACATCACGATAGCACGATCAAATACGCATGAAAACACTCCTACAGACATCACACATGGGATGGTTTAGTAAGTAAGAATTGTTTTAGTTGTATTGTAAAACTTGCATACGTTGCTTGGAGTGAAGAATGAAGAATCCTTACAAATAGAAGCGCTACCGACGTTTAGAAGACGGAACGGCACTTCTACTTCCGGTTCGAAACTTTACACAGCAGGAATTCCCATTTACCCAGCAGCACCTTCAGTGAACGAACTCGTCCAAATGATGGAGCCGTAGCACAAACAATAACGAACCATTTAACGTGTTTGCATTATGGCGGTTGGCGCAAAAAAATCCATAAATTAGCTGCACCGTTTTTAAGCCGCACGGTTCAAAGAGTAGGAAAAAAGTAGTGGCTGGGATTTACGTTAAACATTATTCAAATCTCTTAACGGATTAGCGCCACAATGTATGTCAGATGTGGACCCCGACTTAAACAAGTTGAAAAACTTATTGGGGTGTTACCATTGAGTGGTCAATTGTAGGGAACATGTACTGTACTGTGCAATCTACTAATAAAAGTTTCAATCAATCAATCAATCAATCCTTTTAAAAATGTACACCCCCACAAGGTCAGCTGATCAGTTTAATGACTTTTAAATCACGTCTTAAAACATATTTTTACTCTTTGGCTTTTAAACCAGCATGAGAGTTGTGTGATTTTAGTCCATCTTATTTTCTCTGATGTATTTACTCTTTTATAGTTAAATGTTTTATATTACTGACTCTTCTAGTATGTACACTATATTGCCAAAAGTATTTGGCCACCCATCCAAATGATGAGAATCAGGTGTCCTAATCACTTGGCCCGGCCACAGGTGTATAAAATCAAGCACTTAGGCATGGAGACTGTTTCTACAAACATTTGTGAAAGAATGGGCCGCTCTCAGTGATTTCCAGCGTGGAACTGTCATAGGATGCCACATGTGCAACAAATCCAGTCTTGAAATTTCCTCGCTCCTAAACATTCCGGGTTTGGAGGTTGCCAGGAAAACGGTACATTTCGGACTGTATTTTGCCGAATGTGAAATTTGGTGGAGGAGGAATTATGGTGTGGGGTTGGTTCCAGTGAAAGGAACTTTGAATGCTCCAGGATACCAAAACATGTTGGACAATTCCATGCTCCCAACCTTGGGTACAGTTTGGAGCGGGCCCCTTCCTCTTCCAACATGACTGTGCCCCAGTGCACACAGCAAGCTCCATAAAGACATGGATGACAAGAGTCTGGTGTGGATGAACTTGACTGGCCTGCACAGAGTCCTGACCTGAACCCGATAGAACACCTTTGGGATGAATTAGAACGGAGACTGAGAGCCAAGCCTTCTCCACCAACATCAGTGTGTGACCTCACCGGAAGAATAGTAGAAAATTCCTATAAACACACTCCACAACCTTGTGGACAGCCTTCCCAGAAGAGTTGAAGCTGTAATAGCTGCAAAAGGTGGACCGACATCATATTGAACTCTATGGGTTAGGAATGGGATGGCACTTCAAGTTCATATGTGAGTCAAGGCAGGTGGCCAAATACTTTTGGCAATATAGTGTATGTCTTAACTTCTGTGCAGCACTTTGTGAAACTTCTACAGTTTTTGAAATGTGTTATATAAATAAAGTGGATTGGATTATACATCCAAACAGTATGCAAACATTTTGTTATGGATGCACCATATTATGTTTCTCCGAGCTGATAACTGTAACTACTTTAATCCATATCATGGTTTTAAATGTAGATTTAAAGGGGAACATTATCACAATTTCAGAATGGTTAAAACCATTAAAAATCAGTTCCCAGTGGCTTATTATATTTTTCAGTTTTTTTCAAAATTTTACCCATCACGCAATATCCCTAAAAAAAGCTTCAAAGTGCCTGATTTTAACCATCGTTATATACACCCGTCCATTTTCCTGTGACGTCACATAGTGAAGCCAACACAAACAAACATGGCGAAAAGAACAGCAAGCTATAGCGACATTAGCTCGGATTCAGACTCGGATTTCAGCGGCTTAAGCGATTCAACAGATTACGCATGTATTGAAACGGATGGTTGTAGTGTGGAGGCAGGTAGCGAAAACGAAATTGAAGAAGAAACTGAAGCTATTGAGCCATATCGGTTTGAACCGTATGCAAGCGAAACCGACGAAAACGACACGACAGCCAGCGACACGGGAGAAAGCGAGGACGAATTCGGCGATCGCCTTCTAACCAACGATTGGTATGTGTTTGTTTGTCATTAAAGGAAACTAACAACTATGAACTAGGTTTACAGCATATTAAATACATTTGGCAACAACATGCACTTTGAGAGTGCAGACAGCCCAGTTTTCATCAATTAATATATTCTGTAGACATACCCTCAACCACGCCTTTTCCTGAAAGCTGATCTGTCGAGTTTTGGAGTTGATGTCAGCAGGCCAGGGAAGCTAGGGTCGATAGCTCGCTCGTCTGCGGGAACAAACTGCCGCCATTGCTTGCCGTGCTACCGAGGTCCTTTGTCCCTGAATTGCTCATACACTCCGGCAGATTCAATGGGGGTCTGGCGGCAGATTTCTTTGACTTTATCGTTGGAAATGCATCTGCTTTGAGTGTCGCAGGATATCCACACATTCTTGCCATCTCTGTCGTAGCATAGCTTTCGTCGGTAAAGTGTGCGGAACTAACGTCCAATTTCTTGCCACTTTCGCATCTTTGGGCCACTGGTGCAACTTGAATCCGTCCCTGTTCGTGTTGTTACACCCTCCGACAACACACCGACGAGGCATGATGTCTCCAAGGTACGGAAAACAGTCGAAAAAACGGAAAATAACAGAGCTGATTTGACTCGGTGTTTGAGAAAATGGCGGATTGCTTCCCGATGTGACGCCACGTTGTGACGTCATCGCTCCGAGAGCGAATAATAGAAAGGCGTTTAATTCGGCAAAATTCAGCCATTTAGAGTTCGGAAATCGGTTAAAAAAATATATGGTCTTTTTTCTGCAACATCAAGGTATATATTGACGCTTACATAGGTCTGGTGATAATGTTCGTTGGTGCACACCTGAAGGTAAGACAAACTCAGATACATGATTGTTCCAGTAGATTTGACCTCAGTTACAAAATAAATAACTCATTTAATAACGTATATATCTGCGGCTTATAGTCCAGTGCGGCTAATATATGGAAAATTATTATATATTTCGTTTTATTTAGTGGGTGCGGCTTATATACCGGTGCGCTCTACAGCCTGGATAATAGGGTGAATATAAAAGAGGGCAGAAATAGATACAGATGTAATGAATAATGGGGAAGAGAACGTTACAACACTGCTGACAATAACAACACATATAAACCTTTGCTCGTCACATGCCTGTGCGGGCTGACTTTACAACACGGCACCACCAGAGAGCAGGAAGTGGGTTTGGTTGAGTCACATGAGTGATGTCATCAATGTGCAATACCTAAGCAGCTGCTGACTTGGTTCCTGTCAAGTTCTGCTCCGTCTTGTCTGGGCATGAAATATCACGTGTCTCCATGTAGAACAACAGCAGTGCTGATAACAACGGCGATCACGCTTGATTAAGCAACAGCATGTTTGTGACACTAGAGCCTCCATGTTGCTTGTTTTTACTGGTCTGCCAACTGTTAACAAACCTCCCACTAATTGACCTTGCAATCTGACCCTTACACACATGCATGCAGCGTGGCCGACAGTATCGCGATCGCTCCTGAGTGTAGTATCGGAACAGTGACAAGATCCTTGCACTTAAATAAACAAAAAACACTGCGTTCCTTAATATAAACATCTCAATGTCACTGCAAACTTGCATTCTTGGGGATCTCCATCACTTTAGTAACGTGTCATCAAAGAGTAAAAATGTATTTCTTTCAATATGCATCATAACAAAAAGGGTAATATTAAAAAAAAAATGGATAGATGATAGTCAAACTCTAACTGACTGGTATACACAAGTAGGGTTGCAAAATTCCAGGAATATTCAAAGTTGGAAACTTTCCATGGGAATTAATGGGAATAAACATTGAATGCAACATGCTAGATCTTGCAGCATGATTATTAGCGAAAACAAGCTGATTTAATTAGGGATGTCCCGATCCAAGTTTTTGCACTTCCGATCCAATACCGATATTGTTTTTGCACTTCCGATCCGATACCGACCGATACCGATACTGGCCTATCCGAGCATGTATTAAAGTTTAAAGTTATTTAGCCTACTTAGTTGTCAGAATCATGTTGAAAAGGGTTTTAGTACTCTTGATAACAACTAGCCAGCTGAATTAGGGGAGTTTGAATAATACACAATGGTTGGTAACAAGAAACTGACCTGTTTATTCAAGGATAAACACAAAATAGACAAAATTATACATGACAAACAGAAATGGCATCATTGAACTAGGGCTGGGCGATATGGCCTTTTTTTAATATTGCGATATTTTAAGGCCATATTGCGATACACGACATATCTCGATATTTTGCCTTAGCCTTGAATGAACACTTGATGCATATAATCACAGCAGTATGATGATTCTATGTGTCTACATTAAAACATTCTTCTTCATACTGCATTAATATATGCTACTTTTAAACTTTCATGCAGAGAGGGAAATCACAACTAAAAAAAAAATCACTATTTTTTTCATACGGTGTTGATGTGGAAATGTTTGCCTCGGCATTTTCATGGTGTGGGCGTGTGGCACCGAATGGAGATAAGCGTCTCGACAGACGTTACAATATTTGAACAATGATGACGAAAACTGTTTTCTCTGTCGTGTCCGTGTGTCGAAAATTGTTATGCGCTTATTTTTTTATTTGATTTTGTGCGTGGCATAGATTTGCCGTGCGCAGAGGACGCTTGAGCAGGCGCGCACCTTAGCGGCTGCGCAAGCATCACAGCTAATGTTAGCCATGCCGCTACCTCGCTCTCTGCTGGGAGAGGGCGTATACGTATGTGACGTATGACGTGACAGTATGTGACGTATGACGTGACAGTATGTGACGTGTGTAAGAAGGTGCGCTCGCTGTCTGGGAGAGGAAGACACAGGAAAGAGTGAGAAGAGCCTGTCGTGTAATGTCAGCAGCTAAAAGCAACTGCGTGAGAATCCCCAGACCTGTGGATGTGTTGAAGGTGTGCTGGAAAATGCGGAACGGAAATTAGGGAGCAGCAGAAAAGTGGAATGTATTATTTAAATCGGTGCGTTGGAAAACACGGACCGGAGTTTTTTTTAAACTGGATCTGGATCGGCATTTTCCCATGCCTTGCCGATACGCATTTTTTGGCAAATATCGGCGGCCGATCCAATCCAAATATCGGATCGGGACATCCCTAGATTTAATGCAAATTCAGTAGAATTTCAACCCTTCACTGTGCATTCCTCCATCACATGTGCAGTGCATTCTTCCATCACATGCACAGATCATTCCCAGCATGCTACACTAGTATTTGAGCCCAAGGACTTCATCCAGTCAGGTAAGTGTTGATGATATTACTGGGGTAAATATATTTGATCTATGGTATTTAAGTGTAATAGAGGTGTAATTGCTTGTTAATGTAGACCAGTGGTCCCCAACCACTGGGCCGCGGTCCGGTACCGGTCCGTGGATCGATTGGTACCGGGCCGCACAAGAAATAAAAAAATAAAAAAGTTATTTTTATTTTTTTAATTATTAAATCAACATAAAAAAACACAAGATACACTTACAATTAGTGCACTAACCCAAAAAAACTCCCTCCCCCATTTACACTCATTTGCACAAAAGGGTTGTTTCTTTCTGTTATTAATATTCTGGTTCCTACATTATATATCAATATATACCAATACAGTCTGCAGGGATACAGTCCGTAAGCAGACACGATTGTATTTTTTTATGACAAAAAAAAATAAAAAAAATAAAAATAAAATACCATTACCCCCCCGGTCCGTGGGACAAATTTTCACGCGTTGACCGGTCCGCAGTTACAAAAAGGTTGGGGACCACTGCTGTAGACTACGCCAGCACACTTCCACTCAAGCTAGCTAGCTGTTCCTGTACTTGTTGAATTATTTTGGGGCCAATATCTCTAACTAGCTAGGTTTATGTACCACCACAGTCTCATAATAAACCGAAAATATTTCTCCGTTATCCGTGATGCTAATTTTCTCTATGTTAAATCCCATTCATTTATGCTAACAACGTTAGCAATCCGAATTTACCTTTTTTGTGATCTGTAAAGTTCAACTAGAAAATACTAAATCAAAAGGTGTAGTTTCCTCCGCCTTCTGTTCTGCTAGCCATTCTGTTGTCATACAAGAATGTAGGTTATAGTTTGATTCAGCATGCTGATTGACTGTTCATTTATTAATCTAGCCTATTTCTATTCATTTGTCCATCAGTCAAATATTTTTAAAGACTACTCCAATTGTTTAGCGGACTATTTATATCTGTGTGTGGCATTGCATTAGTGTTTTACAAGAATAAATAAATACAAACAGAATAATGCTATGTACATGTGGAGACATTTCAGCCCAACCAATGTAGGCGGAAAGGCTGTGTACATTTGCAAATACTGTGCAAAGAGCTATGTCAAAAATGCCACAAAGATGCAGCAGCATATAGACAAGTGCACAATAATATATCATTATTGTAATTCCCCATTCATTCCCATATATTCCTATTAATTTCCATGGACGGTGTCCAACTTTGAATAATCAAAAAATGGTTAATATTTCCAAACTTCCCGAGGTAAATTTCCGTAAAGTTTCCGGAAGTTTACCGGAAAATTTCCACCTCTTTGCAACCCTATACACAAGCTATGAAGATGATATCAGTAGAAAAAACTGCATTTAGTTTAGATAATAATGAGTCATATAATGGAATATGGGATCCATTATTTAAATTAGTTTTAACTATTAAATGAACCAAAAATATGACTTATTTTATCTTAGTGGAAAATACTGGGACACAGTGTGTTGTCAAGCTTATGAGATGCGATGCAAGTGTAAACCACTGTGACACTATTGTTCTTTTTTTTTATGTTTTTATTTTTTATAAATGTCTGTACCGTATTTTTCGGACTATAAGTCGCACTTTTTTTCATAGTTTATGAAAGTTGCATAATGTTTTTTTCCTTCTTTATTATGCATTTTCGGCAGGTGCGACTTATACTCCGAAAAATATGGTAATCATAATGTCAATGAGGGATTTTTAATCATTGCTATGTTGAAATTGTTATTAATATTGATACTGTTGTTGATAATATTCATTTTTGCCTGACTGATTTTGGATTGTTTTGTGTCATGTTTGCGTGTCCTTTCAATTGCTCAGTTTATTGCTATTCTGAATGTTGCTGGTTTTGGAATTGCATTATTATGGTATTGTTGTGTATTGTTTTGTATATATAAAATTAAATTAAAATAAATAAAAAACACTGCGTGGTGACTCTTCTTACGCACGCGGCGTTCCACCCTTTTGTCACTTAGTAGGGCTGGACAATTATTGCAGAAATAATCATGATGATGATGATTATTCCCGAAAGGGACAAGTGGTAGAAAAATAGATGGATGGATGGATATTGAAATCTCCATTAATAACACAATTATTCATTAGTTTGAGGATTTATTTTACCGCTAAAACACAACTTTAAATATAATGTAAAAGAAGAAAATATAAATTAGTAACAAATAAACCACAACTAGTAAAATAATGATAATAGTAACAAGAAATTTAAATAATAGCAATACAAAAAAACCCAACAAACTTCTGTTTTTCCGTAAATTTTTTAAACCTTTTACACCAGGAGTACCCACACTTATCTGCAGGTGAGCTACTTTTCAATTGATCAAGTGGAGGGGATCTAGCTCATTCATATATATATAATTTATATGTATTTATTTATGAAAGAGACGTTTTTGTTAACAAGTTAAAGGTGTTTAATGATGTTTAACACATATAGATTCATTTCTTTCATGAAGACAAGAATATAAGTTGGTGTATTACATGATTCTGATGACTTGCATTGATTGGAATCAGACAGCAGTGTTGATAATGTGCGGATTTTCGAATAGAGGGGGGAAAAAGTCCTCCTTTCTGTCCAATACCACATGAAAGTGGTTGCTTTTTGGCATCTTATTTGCTCAGCTTCCACACTCCTTTTTATACACTTGACAAGAAATACATTTGCGGCAAACTCCGTAGCTTTCTGAGATTTTGAGTTTCAAGAGGTCGTCACCTGAAATGGTTTTCACTTCAAAGGTGTGCTTGAAGCTCATCCAGAGAATGCCAAGAGTGTGCAAAGCAGTAATCAGAGCAAAGGGTGGCTATTTCGAAGAAACTACAATATCAAATGTTTTTTTAGTTATTTCACCCTTTTTTGTTAAATACATAACTCCACATGTGTTCATTCATAGTTGTGATGCCTTCAGTGACAATCTACAATGTAAATAGTCGTGAAAATAAAGAAAATGCATTGAATGAGAAGGTGTGTCCAAAGTAGTGTTGTCCCGACACCGATATTTTGGTACCGGTACCAAAATTATTTTCTAAATAAAGGAGACCACAACATTTTTTATTATTGGCTTTATTTTAACAATAAATCTTAGGGTACATTAAACATATGTTTCTTATTGCAAGTTTGTCCTTAAATAAAATAGCGAACATACAAGACAACTTGTCTTTTAGTAGTAAGTAAACAAACAAAGGCTGCTAATTTAGTCTGCTGACATATGCAGTAACATATTGTTATGAATTATCATTGTATTATTTTGTCAAATGTATTAAGGACAAGTGGTAGAAAATGAATTATTAATCTACTTGTTCATTTACTGTTAATATCTGCTTACTTTGTATTTCAACATGTTCTATCTATTCTTCTGTTGTTTGATACTTTGCATTAGTTTTGGATTATACCACAAATTTGGGTATCGATCCGATACCAAGTAAGTATAGCATCATACATTTGTCATATTCAAAGTCCTCATGTGTCCGGGGACGTGCAGACCGGTACTTTTCAGAGGTGGTATAGTACCGAAAATGATTCATTAGTACCGCGGTACTATACTAATACCGGTATACCATACAACCCTAGTCCAAACCTTTGGCCTGTACTGTACTTTGGCCAATCATTCCTATTCATATTAGGAGAGTGCAAATAGCGTGTTTTAATGTATCCGAGGGTTCTGATGGACACATCTGAAAGGCCTATTTGGATGCAGCAGAAATGAAGGTGAAGAGAAGACTTGGTAATAAGACTCTCACTAGGAGCATGAAGTGGATCAGGCACAGGAAGTCAGCTGGACACAGTGTGAGTCTGTCCCTCCACAGACCTGTGCAGCATGTGTGGGTCTCACACCAGAATTAAATAGAGCTACTGTAGTTGGGGCCTCAAAAAAGGAGGACGGTACACAAGAACCACTATAGCTGCAATTCAGTCCAACAAGCAGCTGGTCAAACATGGAAATATCATATTTCATGCTGAGAATCGGTGTTCTCTACGCAAGACATTTAATTTTGGTCCATTCCTTTGCTCAAAGTTACACACTGTTATGTAAAACAGTGTGTGGAGGGGGGCGTGGCCTGCGGACCTGCAGCGAAGCGGGGTATGCCAGGATCGGCTTCGAGATCAGCGACAGGTGATTAGATAACTAGGCCCAGGTGGGCTATCTACGCACCTGTCGCCCTCCACACAGTGTTTTTCAACCTTTTTTGAGCCAAGGCACATTTTTCGCGTTGAAAAAATCCGGAGGGACACCACCAGCAGAAATCATTAAAAAATGAATTTAGTAGACAGTAAAAAGTCGTCGTCGCAATTGTTGGATATGACTTTAAAACATAACAAAGCATGCATCACTATAGCTCGTCTCAAAGTAGGTGTACTGTCACCACCTGTCACATCACGTCGTGACTTATTTGGAGTTTTTTTTTGCTGTTTTCCTGTGCGCATAGTTTTAGTTCTTGTCTTGCGCTCCTATTTTGGTGGCTTTTTCTCTTTTTTTTGGTATTTTCCTGTAGCAGTTTCATGTCTTCCTCTGAGCGATATTCCCAGTATCTACTTTGTTTTACCAATCAAGAATATTTCAGTTGTTTTTATCCTTCTTTGTGGGAACATTGTTGATTGTCATGTCATGTTCGGATGTACATTGTGGACGCCGTCTTTGCTCCACAGTAAGTCTTTGCTGTCGTCCAGCATTCTGTTTTTGTTTACTTTGTAGCCAGTTCAGTTTTAGTTTCGTTCTGCATAGCCTTCCCTTAACTTCAATGCCTTTTTTTAGGGGCACTCACCTTTTGTTTATTTTTGGTTTAAGCATTAGATACCTTTTTACCTGCACGCTGCCCCCCGCTGTTTCCGACATCAACAAAGCAATTAGCTACCGGCTGCCACCTACTGATATTGAAGAGTATTACACGGTTACTCTGCCGAGCTCTAGACCAGTGTTTTTCAACCACTGTGCCGCGGCACACTAGTGTGCCGTGAGATACAGTCTGGTGTGCCGTGGGAGATTATCTAATTTCACCTATTTGGGTTAAAAATATTTTTTGCAAAGCAGTAATTATAGGCCGCAGTTCCATGATCGACTTTGTAGTTGTGTCATCGGATTTGCGGCCTCATGTTTTGGACACTCGGGTGAAGAGAGGGGCGGAGCTTTCTACCGATCACCACCTGGTGGTGAGTTGGCTGCGATGGTGGGGGAGAATGCCGGACAGACCTGGCAGGCCCAAACCCATTGTGAGGGTTTGCTGGGAACGCCTGGCAGAGTCTCCTGTCAGAGAGAGTTTCAATTCCCACCTCCGGAAGAACTTTGAACATGTCACGAGGGAGGTGCTGGACATTGAGTCCGAATGGACCATGTTCCGCGCCTCTATTGTCGAGGCGGCTGATTGGAGCTGTGGCCGCAAGGTAGTTGGTGCTTGTCGTGGCGGTAATCCTAGAACCCGTTGGTGGACACCGGCGGTGAGGGATGCCGTCAAGCTGAAGAAGGAGTCCTATCGGGTTCTTTTGGCTCATAGGACTCCCGAGGCAGCGGACAGGTACCGACAGGCCAAGCGGTGTGCGGCTTCAGCGGTCGCAGAGGCAAAAACTCGGACATGGGAGGAGTTCGGTGAGGCCATGGAAAACGACTTCCGGACGGCTTCGAAGCAATTCTGGACCACCATCCGCCGCCTCAGGAAGGGGAAGCAGTGCACTATCAACACCGTGTATGGCGAGGATGGTGTTCTGCTAACCTCGACTGCGGATGTTGTGGATCGGTGGAGGGAATACTTCGAAGACCTCCTCAATCCCACCAACACGTCTTCCTATGAGGAAGCAGTGCCTGGGGAGTCTGTGGTGGGCTCTCCTATTTCTGGGGCTGAGGTTGCTGAGGTAGTTAAAAAGCTCCTCGGTGGCAAGGCTCCGGGGGTAGATGAGATCCGCCCGGAGTTCCTTAAGGCTCTGGATGCTGTGGGGCTGTCTTGGTTGACAAGACTCTGCAGCATCGCGTGGACATCGGGGGCGGTACCACTGGATTGGCAGACCGGGGTGGTGGTTCCTCTCTTTAAGAAGGGGAACCGGAGGGTGTGTTCTAACTATCGTGGGATCACACTCCTCAGCCTTCCCGGTAAGGTCTATTCAGGTGTACTGGAGAGGAGGCTACGCCGGATAGTCGAACCTCGGATTCAGGAGGAACAGTGTGGTTTTCGTCCTGGTCGTGGAACTGCGGACCAGCTCTATACTCTCGGCAGGGTCCTTGAGGGTGCATGGGAGTTTGCCCAACCAGTCTACATGTGTTTTGTGGACTTGGAGAAGGCATTCGACCGTGTCCCTCGGGAAGTCCTGTGGGGAGTGCTCAGAGAGTATGGGGTATCGGACTGTCTGATTGTGGCAGTCCACTCCCTGTATGATCAGTGCCAGAGCTTGGTCCGCATTGCCGGTAGTAAGTCGGACACGTTTCCAGTGAGGGTTGGACTCCGCCAAGGCTGCCCTTTGTCACCGATTCTGTTCATAACTTTTATGGACAGAATTTCTAGGCGCAGTCAAGGCGTTGAGGGGATCTGGTTTGGTGGCTGCAGGATTAGGTCTCTGCTTTTTGCAGATGATGTGGTCCTGATGGCTTCATCTGGCCAGGATCTTCAGCTCTCACTGGATCGGTTCGCAGCTGAGTGTGAAGCGACTGGGATGAGAGTCAGCACCTCCAAGTCCGAGTCCATGGTTCTCGCCCGGAAAAGGGTGGAGTGCCATCTCCGGGTTGGGGAGGAGATCTTGCCCCAAGTGGAGGAGTTCAAGTACCTCGGAGTCTTGTTCACGAGTGAGGGAAGAGTGAATCGTGAGATCGACAGGAGGATCGGTGCGGCGTCTTCAGTAATGCGGACGCTGTATCGGTCCGTTGTGGTGAAGAAGGAGCTGAGCCGGAAGGCAAAGCTCTCAATTTACCGGTCGATCTACGTTCCCATCCTCACCTATGGTCATGAGCTTTGGGTTATGACCGAAAGGACAAGATCACGGGTACAAGCGGCCGAAATGAGTTTCCTCCGCCGGGTAGCGTGGCTCTCCCTTAGAGATAGGGTGAGAAGCTCTGCCATCCGGGAGGAGCTCAAAATAAAGCCGCTGCTCCTCCACATCGAGAGGAGCCAGATGAGGTGGTTCGGGCATCTGGTCAGGATGCCACCCGAACGCCTCCCTAGGCAGGTGTTTAGGGCACGTCCGACCGGTAGGAGGCCGCGGGGAAGACCCAGGACATGTTGGGAAGACTATGTCTCCCGGCTGGCCTGGGAACGCCTCGGGGTCCCCCGGGAGGAGCTGGATGAAGTGGCTGGGGAGAGGGAAGTCTGGGCTTCCCTGCTTAGACTGCTGCCCCCGCGACCCGACCTCGGATAAGCGGAAGAAGATGGATGGATGGATGGATGGATAATTATAGTCTGCAAATGATGTGTTGTTGTTGAGTGTCTGTGCTGTCTAAAGCTCGGCAGAGTAGCTGTGTAATACTCTTCCATATCAGTAGGGGGCAGCCAGTAGCTAATTGCTTTGTAGATGTCGGAAACAGCGGGAAGCAGAGTGCAGGTAAAAAGGTATCTAATGCTTAAACCAAAAATAAACAAAAGGTGAGTGCCCCTAAGAAAAGGCATTGAAGCTTAGGGAAGGCTATGCGGAACGAAACTAAAACTGAACTGGCTACAAAGTAAACAAAAACAGAATGCTGGACGACAGCAAAGACTTACTGCGGAGCAAAGACGACGTCCACAATGTACATGACAATCAACAATGTCCCCACAAAGAAGGATAAAAACGACTGAAATATTCTTTATTGCTAACACAAAGCAGGTGTGGGGAATAGCGGTCAAGGAAGACATGAAACTGCTACAGGAAAATACCAAAAATAGAGAAAAAGCCACCAAAATAGGAGCGCAAGACAAGAACTAAAACACTACACACAGGAAAACAGCAATAAACTCCAAATAGGTCAAGACGTGATGTGACAGGTGGTGACAGTACACCTACTTTGAGACAAGAGCTATAGTGATGCATGCTTGGTTATGGTTTGAATTCATATACAACACTTGCGACAACGACTTTTTACTGTCAACTGAGTTTCGCTTTTTAATTAATTCTGCTGGTGGTGTGCCTCCGGATTTTTTCAACGCAAAAAATGTGCCTTGGCTCAAAAAAGGTTGAAAACCACTGCTCTAGACAGCACCGACACTCAACAACAACACATCATTTGCAGATTATAATTACCGGTTTGTAAAAAATATTTTTAACCCAAATAGGTGAAATTAGATAATCTCCCACGGCACACCAGACTGTATCTCACGGCACAGTGGTTGAAAAACACTGATGTAAAAGATGAATGTCCAAAGCAGGAGAAGATGCTGGTTCTCAGGAGAATATGGAAGGCAGTTAGCTACCAGGGAATATTTGAAAGAGCTCCAGTAGAATCCAAGGCCAATAAACACAAGCTCGCCCGAGTACAGTAAATCTCACATGGAGTGCTTGGACTAACATGGATATGCTGGCTAAAAATGCCAAGAAGCTGGCCTTGTTAAGCCCACTCACGTTGTGTCTGCTTCAACAACCCAAGAAAAAGTCCCACTTTTGTACTTTCTCCCTGAAGTCATGTGGCGCCTCGTGGAGTCCGGCCAAAGCTCATACCGGCTCAAAGTTCGGCAAGCGGGGATAAAGGGACAACTCGGCGGAACTGGCTAACATTCAAATGTTACAGCGTGATAAGCGGCGAGGCAGGAAATGTCACAGAAAGTGTTCGTCGCTAGAGACATGACTTTGTTTGGATGCAGGAGCTACTTCACAGTACAAGACTTTATAGATCAGATAGAAGGCAGAGTGTGTTGGCATGGAAGTCAAACGGCCTTATCCAGTAGCGTCTTGGCAACTGACACTAAAGGCTGGGATACACTCAACTTTCACGTCATGGAGCTTGCATCCCCCTTAAAGGGGAACATTATCACCAGACCTATGTAAGCGTCAATATATACCTTGATGTTGCAGAAAAAAGACCATATATTTTTTTAACCGATTTCCGAACTCTAAATGGGTGAATTTTGGCGATGACGTCACAACGTGACGTCACATCGGGAAGCAATCCGCCATTTTCTCACTTTCGTCGGTGTGTTGTCGGAGGGTGTAACAACACGAACAGGGACGGATTCAAGTTGCACCAGTGGCCCAAAGATGCGAAAGTGGCAAGAAATTGGACGAAATTTGTTCAAAATACGAGGGTGTGGGGAAAGCCGACGAAATGGTCAGTCGTTTGTTCCGCACACTTTACCGACGAAAGCTATGCTACGACAGAGATGGCAAGAATGTGTGGATATCCTGCGACACTCAAAGCAGATGTTGACATCAACTCCAAAACTGGACAGATCAGCTTTCAGGAAAAGAGAGCGGATGAGGGTATGTCTACAGAATATATTAATTGATGAAAACTTTATTCATTACTCGCGGTTTTACGTAAATTATTATACATAAACTGTGTTTACCAATAATTTAGCTTAAAAACTTTTTTTTTTTTCAATCATTCGAGTACATTCAGGTAGTCTTGTGTAATGCAGTATTTTGTGTCTATTTCAATCAATCAATCAATGTTTATTTATATAGCCCTAAATCACAAGTGTCTCAAAGGGCTGCACAAGCCACAACGATATCCTCGGTACAAAGCCCACATAAGGGCAAGGAAAAACTCACCCCAGTGGGACGTCGATGTGAATGACTATGAGAAACCTTGGAGAGGACCGCATATGTGGGTAACCCCCCCCCCCCTCTAGGGGAGACCGAAAGCAATGGATGTCGAGTGGGTCTGACATAATATTGTGAGAGTCCAGTCCATCGTGGATCCAACATAATAGTAAGAGTCCAGTCCATAGTGGGGCCAGCAGGACACCATCCCGAGCGGAGACGGGTCAGCAGCGCAGAGATGTTCCCAGCCGATGCACAGGCGAGCGGTCCACCCCGGGTCCCGACTCTGGACAGCCAGCACTTCATCCATGGCCACCGGACCTGTGCCCCCCCCCCTCCACAAGGAATAGGGGAGCAGAGGAGAAAAGAAAAGAAACGGCAGATCAACTGGTCTAACAGGGGGGCTATTTAAAGGCTAGAGTATACAAATGAGTTTTAAGATGGGACTTAAATGCTTCTACTGAGGTAGCATCTCTAATTGTTACCGGGAGGGCATTCCATAGTACTGGAGTCCGAATAGAAAACGCTCTATAGCCCGCAGACTTTTTTTGGGCTCTGGGAATCACTAATAAGCCGGAGTTCTTTGAACGCAAATTTCTTGCCGGGACATATGGTACAATGCAATCTACAAGATAGGACGGAGCTAGACCGTGTAGTATTTTATACGTAAGTAGTAAAACCTTAAAGTCACATCTTAAGTGCACAGGAAGCCAGTGCAGGTGAGCCAGTATAGGCGTAATATGATCAAACTTTCTTGTTCTTGTCAAAAGTCTAGCAGCCGCATTTTGTACCAATTGTAGTCTTTTAATGCTAGACATAGGGAGACCCGAAAATAATACGTTACAGTAGTCGAGACGAGACGTAACGAACGCATGAATAATGATCTCAGCGTCGCTAGTGGATAAAATAGAACGAATTTTAGCGATATTACGGAGATGAAAGAAGGCCGTTTTAGTAACACTCTTAATGTGTGATTCAAACGAGAGAGTTGGGTCGAAGATAATACCCAGATTCTTTACTGATTCGCCTTGTGTAATTGTTTGGTTGTCAAATGTTAAGGTGGTATTATTAAATAAATGTCGGTGTTTAGCAGGACCGATAATCAGCATTTCCGTTTTCTTGGCGTTGAGTTGCAAGAAGTTAGCGGACATCCATTGTTTAATTTCATTAAGACACGCCTCCAGCTGACTACAATCCGGCGTGTTGGTCAGCTTTAGGGGCATGTAGAGTTGGGTGTCATCAGCATAACAATGAAAGCTAACACCGTATTTGCATATGATGTCGCCTAGCGGCAGCATGTAAATACTAAAGAGTGCAGGGCCAAGAACCGAACCCTGAGGAACTCTGCACGTTACCTTAACATAGTCCGAGGTCACATTATTATGGGAGACGCATTGCATCCTGTCAGTAAGATAAGAGTTAAACCACGACAAAGCTAAGTCTGACATACCAATACGTGTTTTGATACGCTCTAATAAAATATTATGATCGACGGTATCGAAAGCAGCGCTAAGATCAAGAAGCAGCAACATAGATGACGCATCAGAATCCATCGTTAGCAGTAGATCATTAGTCATTTTAGCGAGGGCCGTCTCCGTAGAGTGATTTGCCCTGAAACCGGATTGAAAAGGTTCACAGAGATTGTTAGACACTAAGTGTTCATTTAGCTGCTGTGCGACAATTTTTTCGAGGATTTTCGAAATAGGTAGGTTTACCTGAGTGCTGAAATCGTGGAAAAATATATGTTCTTCGCGCGCCTGAAATGGGCTGTCTGCACTCTCAAAGTACATGTTGTTGTCAAATGTATTTCATATGCTGTAAACCTAGTTCATAGTTGTTAGTTTCCATTAATGCCAAACAAACACATACCAATCGTTGGTTAGAAGGCGATCGCCGAATTCGTCCTCGCTTTCTCCCGTGTCGCTGGCTGTCGTGTCGTTTTCGTCGGTTTTGCTTGCATACGGTTCAAACCGATATGGCTCAATAGCTTCAGTTTCTTCTTCAATTTCGTTTTCGCTGCCTGCCTCCACACTACAACCATCCGTTTCAATACATGCATAATCTGTTGAATCGCTTAAACCGCTGAAATCCGAGTCTGAATCCGAGCTAATGTTGCTATAGCTTGCTGTTCTACCCATCATGTTTGTTTGTGTTGGCTTCACTATGTGACGTCACAGGAAAATGGACGGGTGTATATAACGATGGTTAAAATCAGGCACTTTGAAGCTTTTTTTAGGGATATTGCGTGATGGGTAAAATTTTGAAAAAAACTTCGAAAAATATAATAAGTCACTGGGAACTGATTTTTAATGGTTTTAACAATTCTGAAATTGTGATAATGTTCCCCTTTAAAATAAATAAAAAATAGTGAACAACAGGCTGAATAAGTGTACGTTATATGAGGCATAAATAACCTACCGTATTTTCCGCACTATAAGGCGCACCTAAAAACCACAAATTTTCTCAAAAGCTAACAGTGCGCCTTATAACCCGGTGCGCTTTATTACGATTAATTTTCATAAAGTTTCGATCTCGCAACTTCGGTAAACAGCCGCCATCTTTTTTCCCGGTAGAACAGGAAGCGCTTCTTCTTCTACGCAAGCAACCGCCAAGGAAAGCACCCGCCCCCATAGAACAGGAAGCGCTTCACCCGCCCCCATAGAACAGGAAGCGCTTCACCCGCCCCCGGAAGAAGAAGAAAAAACGCGCGGATATCACCGTACGTTTCATTTCCTGTTTACATCTGTAAAGACCACAAAATGGCTCCTACTAAGCGATCCGGTTCATAAAAAGACGCAATCTCTCCATCCGCACACGGATTACTACCGTATTTCACAGCAACTGAACCGCACTGTGGAACGGGAGCACGTACGGTGAATATTCGCACCACAGGGAATGAGAAATCATCCTTCACTGTGGTTCTAGCTTGCCATGCTAACTTCCACTCATGGTGATATTCAAAAGGAAGACCTTGCCAAAAGAGACCTTTCCAGCCGGCGTCATCATAAAAGCTAACTCGAAGGGATGGATGGATGAAGAAAAGATGAGCGAGTGGTTAAGGGAAGTTTACGCGAAGAGGCCGGGTGGCTTTTTTCACACAGCTCCGAAGGCGAACACACCTTCACTAAGACGGGCAGACAGCCTCGGACGACATACGCCAACATTTGCCAGTGGATCGTAAATGCCTGGGCAGATATTTCGGTCACAACTGTGGTCCGAGCTTTCCGGAAGGCAGGATTCACAGAACAACAGCGACACTGACTCCCGATGACTTCTACGAGACGGAACCGGCCATTTTGGATACCACGCTTGCGCAACTTTTCAATTCGGACACCGAAGACGAAGAATTCGAAGGATTTACGAATGAAGAATAACTTCAGAAGGTGAGCGCTATGTTTATTTTGTGTGTTGTGACATTAACGTTCGAGCAACATTATGTTACTATTGCTCTACACCATTTTGAATTTTACTATGTTTGTGATTGCACATTTGCGTACATTTTGGGACAGAGTTGTTAGAACGCTGGTTTTCAATATATTATTAAAGTTTGACTGAACTATCTGACTGTTTTTTTGACATTCACTTTAGCGCAGCGTTTTTTTGACATTCACTTTAGCGCAGCGTAGGCGCGGCTTATAGTCCGGGGCGGCTTATTGGTGGACAAAATTATGAAATATGTAATTCATAGAAGGTGCGGCTAATAATCCGGTGCGCCTTATAGTGCGGAAAATACGGTAACTTAAGCCGCTGAAATCCGAGGCTAATGTCGCTATATCTTGCTGTTCTATGCGCCATGTTTGTTTGTATTGGCATCACTGTGTGACGTCACAGGAAAATGGACGGGTGTATATAACGATGGTTAAAATCAGGCACTTTGAAGCTTTTTTTAGGGATATTGCGTGATGGGTAAAATTTTGAAAAAAACTTCAAAAATAAAATAAGCCACTGGGAACTGATTTTCAATGGTTTTAACCATTCTGAAATTGTGATAATGTTCCCCTTTAATAGAGACAGGACCTATTTTGTTGCTTTCGGTTGTGATTTTTATAAATATATATATATGTGCATTAATTACATTTTAATGTCCTAAAACTGTGCTTTATTTTTCTCAAATATGGACTTCCACTGTTGGTGTTAATGCACTTTGTTTCTTTTTACGCATTGAAATCAGAAAGGACTAAGGATGCCGATAAATGCTTTAAAATGTAATATCGGAAATTATCGGTATTGGTTTCAAAAAAGTAAAATGTATGACTTTTTAAAACGCCGCTGTGTACACGGACGTAGGGAGAAGTACAGAGCGTCAATAAACCTTGAAGGCACTGCCTTTGCGTGCCGGCCCAGTCACATATCTACGGCTTTTCACACACACACAAGTGAATGCAAGGCATACTTGGTCAACAGCCATACAGGTCACACTGAGGGGGGCCGTATAAACAACTTTAACACTGTTACAAATATGCGCCACACTGTGAAACCACACCAAACAAGAATGACAAACACATTTCGGGAGAACATCCGCACTGTAACACAACATAAACACAACAGAACAAATACCCAGAACCCCTTGCAGCACTAACTCTTCCGGGACGCTACAATATACCCAAAACCCTGCCACCCCAACCCCGCCCACCTCGACCTTCAAATTCCTAGCTGCTGTTTTGAGGCATGTTAAAAAAAATAATGCACTTTGTGACTTCAATAATAAATATGGCAGTGCCATGTTGGCTTCTTTTTTTTCCATAACTTGAGTTGATTTATTTTGGGAAAACTTGTTACATTGTTTAATGCATCCAGCGGGGCATCACAACAAAATTAGGCATAATAATATGTTAATTCCACGACTGTATATATCTGTATCGGTTGATATCGAAATCGGTAATTAAGAGTTGGACAATATCAGATATCGGCAAAAAAGCCATTATCGGACATCTTTAGAAAGGACGCGCCGACTTCCGGAAATACGCGTTTTTTCTGATTTCAATGCAAAAAAGACAAAGTGCTTTAACGCCGACAGTGGAAGTCCATCCATCCATCCATTTTCTACCGCTTATTCCCTTTGGGGTCGCGGGGGGCGCTGGAGTCTATCTCAGCTACAATCGGGCGGAAGGCAGGGTACACCCTGGACAAGTCGCCACCTCATCGCAGGGCCAACACAGATAGTCCATATTTGAGAAAAATAAAGCACAGTGTGAAGACATTAAAATGTCGGGACGTAGATTTTTTTTTTTATTCTTTTTTTTATTACAGACTCTGGTTTACTTGGGGTTTTTTTTTATCGATTATCGCTTTGCGCCGATGTTTTGTTTACATATGCCGAGTCAAATTTCTGTCCCCGTTTATTGCGTTTTTATTGGTCGACTTCAAAGTAATGAACTTTCCGGTACAATTTCTTAAATTTTGTTTCGCCGAAAGTTTTATCAATCACAAATACTGCATTTGCGGTATTAGGACTCCCGCCTGTTATTGTTTTCGTCATGGCCTTGTGGGCCTGCTCAGTGGCCTTGTGGTTAGAGTGTCCGTCCTGAGTTCAAACCTAGACTGTAAAAATGGGACCCCCGTTACCTCCCTGCTTGGCACTCAGCATCAAGGGTTGGAATTGGGGGTTAAATCACCAAAAAATTATTCCCGAGCACGGCCACCGCTGCTGCTCACTACTCCCCTCACCTCCCAGGGGTAAAACAAGGGGATGGGTCAAATGCAGAGGTTAATTTCACCACACCTATTGTGTGTGTGACTATCAGTGGTAATTTAACTTTATTCTTTTTTTTTTTTTTAACAATTTCTCTCATTAAATTAGGCGAAGATTCAATGAAAAGTGGCTTCAGGAGGCACTTTTCAGCAAATGGCTCACTTATGAAGATGCAAAGATATTTTGCACGCCATGTAAACGGGCTAATAAAAAAACACCTTTTTGCACTGATTTTCAAAGATCCAGCCTCACCAGGCACCAAGAAACATCATGTTACACCTTTCCTGCTTGTCTGCTCCCAGACCGTGGTCGAGGAGCGCAGGGGTCTGAGACGTTCCCTCTATTGTCGGGGGTAACACCCTCCACGTTACCCGGCAGTGGGTCCCTACAGTTCCGCTCTTTGGTTGGAATGACGAGGCCTTCGATTTGTTACAACTCTTTATGTTTTCAACAAAGCCAACCAGACATCCACCATGCTATTAACACTCCTGAACATGCTAGCGCTCCCTCTCCTAACTTGCCCACTCACTCACCCCACATACTGCCATTCTTAAAGGGGAACACACTGTTTATGGCCATCACCAAGCCAGAGATGAAATGCTAGAGACATTGAGTGCCACGCTATTACGCGATATTGACACTAACTTGCAAAATTATAAGTTTGTTAAAGTACCAATGATTGTCACACACACACACACACACACACACACACACACACACACACACACACACACACACACACACACACACACACACACACACACACACACACACACACACACACACACACACACACACACACACACACACACACACGAGGTGTGGTGAAATTTGTCCTCTGCATTTGACCCATCCCCTTTGATCACCCCCTGGGAGGTGAGGGGAGCAGTGGGCAGCAGCAATGCCGTGCCCGGGAATCATTTTTGGTGATTTAACCCCCGATTCCAATTGTTGGCATCATTTGCCATGAAAGTGTAGATGTGGCGGGTTTTAAATGACCGATGATCTACATACAGGTGAGAATAATCAATTCAGTGTGTTATATGCCCTGGCACACCATTATCATCATTTCATGACCGGATCAAAACACTTTTTACACTGAAATAAATACAATAAAAGAGTATAGAAAAAACTAGCGGCAGCGGTAAAGTTTATCTCCATGGAGGAAAGAAGAAAGTGAAAGAATGTTTAGAACTGAATACATTTACATATGCA
Organism: Nerophis lumbriciformis; assembly: GCF_033978685.3. NCBI lineage: Eukaryota > Metazoa > Chordata > Actinopteri > Syngnathiformes > Syngnathidae > Nerophis > Nerophis lumbriciformis. Next base: position 33,251,492 of record NC_084563.2, on the reverse strand, counting down.
TAAAATGTGTTTTCTTAATGAGTTAAGTAAAGTTTATGACAACCTTTTTCCAAAACACAATATAGAATGTGAGATATGACAGGATAATGCACACCTTTATCATTTGTTTTCAAAACCAAAAATGTACCGTAGGACCCCATTTTTATGACTTGATGGGGTCCCTGGGACCCCATTTTGTAAATTCCTAGCGCCAACACTGAACTTTTGTCAAGGCTAGAACCAATTACTCATGTTTACATAGTTTCTTACGGGGAACTATGCTTCACTATACGAACTTTTCGGTTTATGAACCATGCTCAAGAACCAATTACCGGTACCGTATTTTTCGGACTGTAAGTCGCAGTTTTTTTTCATAGTTTGGCCGGGGGTGCGACTTATCCTCAGGTGCGACATATGTGTGAAATGATTAACACATTACCGTAAAATATCAAATAATATTATTTAGCTCATTCACGTAAGAGACTAGACATATAAGATTTCATGGGATTTAGCGATTAGGAGTGACAGATTGTTTGGTAAACGTATAGCATGTTCTATATGTTATAGTTATTTGAATGACTCTTACCATAATATGTTACATTAACATACCAGTTGGTTATTTATGCCTCATATAACGTACACTTATTCAGCCTGTTGTTCACTATTCTTTATTTATTTTAAATTGCCTTTCAAATGTCTGTTCTTGGTGTTGGCTTTTATCAAATAAAATTCCCCAAATAATGCGACTTATACGCCGAAAAATACGGTAAGTTCGTAAATCGGGTTCCACTCTAAGTCCTTAAAGGGGAACATTATCACAATTTCAGAATGGTTAAAACCATTAAAAATCAGTTCCCAGTGGCTTATTATATTTTTCGAAGTTTTTTTCAAAATTTTACCCATCACGCAATATCCGTAAAAAAAAGCTTCAAAGTGCCTGATTTTAACCATCGTTATAAACATCCGTCCATTTTCCTGTGATGTCACATAGTGAAGCCAACACAAACATGGCGGAAAGAACAGCAAGCTATAGCGACATTAGCTCGGATTCAAACTCGGATTTCAGCGGCTTAAGCGATTCAACAAATTACAAATGTTTTGAAACGGATGGTTGTAGTGTGGAGGCAGGTAGCGAAAACGAAATTGAAGAAGAAACTCAAGCTATTGAGCCATATCGGTTTGAACCGTATGCAAGCGAAACCGACGAAGACGACACGACAGCCAGCGACACGGGAGAAAGCGAGGACGAATTCGGCGATCACCTTCTAACCAACGATTGGTATGTGTTTGTTTGGCATTAAAGGAAACTAACAACTATGAACTAGGTTTACAGCATATGAAATACATTTGGCAACAACATGCACTTTGAGAGTGCAGACAGCCCAATTTTCATCAATTAATATATTCTGTAGACATACCCTCATCCGCTCTCTTTTCCTGAAAGCTGATCTGTCCAGTTTTGGAGTTGATGTCAGCAGGCTAGGGAAGCTAGGGTCGATGTGAGCCAAGACATCCAGGGGGTTTAGCTCGCTCGTCTGCGGGAACAAACTGCCGCCATTGCTTGCCGTGCTACCGAGGTCCTTTGTCCCTGAATTGCTCACACACTCCGGCAGATTCAATGGGGGTCTGGCGGCAGATTACTTTGACTTTATCGTTGGAAATGCATCTGCTTTGAGTGTCGCAGGATATCCACACATTCTTGCCATCTCTGTCGTAGCATAGCTTTCGTCGGTAAAGTGTGCAGAACAACCGTCCAATTTCTTGCCACTTTCGCATCTTTGGGCCACTGGTGCAACTTGAATCCGTCCCTGTTTGTGTTGTTACACCCTCCGACAACACACCGACGAGGCATGATGTCTCCAAGGTACGGAAAACAGTCGAAAAAAACGGAAAATAACAGTGCTGATTTGACTCGGTGTTTGAGAAAATGGCGGATTGCTTCCCGATATGACGTCACGTTGTGACGTCATCGCTCCAAGAGCGAATATTAGAAAGGCGTTTAATTCACCAAAATTCACCCATTTAGAGTTTGGAAATCGGTTAAAAAAATATATGGTCTTTTTTCTGCAACATCAAGGTATACCGTATTTTCCGCACTATAAGGCGCACCGGATTATTAGCCGCACCTTCTATGAATTACATATTTCATAATTTTGTCCACCAATAAGCCGCCCCGGACTATAAGCCGCGCCTACGCTGCGCTAAAGTGAATGTCAAAAAAACGCTGCGCTAAAGTGAATGTCAAAAAAACAGTCAGATAGTTCAGTCAAACTTTAATAATATATTGAAAACCAGCGTTCTAACAACTCTGTCCCAAAATGTACGCAAATGTGCAATCACAAACATAGTAAAATTCAAAATGGTGTAGAGCAATAAATAGCAACATAATGTTGCTCGAACGTTAATGTCACAACACACAAAATAAACATAGCGCTCACCTTCTGAAGTTATTCTTCATTCGTAAATCCTTCGAATTCTTCGTCTTCGGTGTCCGAATTGAAAAGTTGCGCAAGCGTGGGATCCAAAAATGGCCGGCTCTGCCTCGTCGAAGTCATCGGATTCAGTGTCGCTGTTGTTGTGCAGCAGTTCTGTGAATCCTGCCTTCCGGAAAGCTCGGACCACAGTTGTGACCGAAACTATCTGCCCAGGCATTTACGATCCACTGGCAGATGTTGGCGTATGTCGACCGGCGCTATCTGCCCGTCTTAGTGAAGGTGTGTTCGCCTTCGGAGCTGTGTGAAAAAAGCCACCCGGCCTCTTCGCGTAAACTTCCCTTAACCACTCGCTCATCTTTTCTTCATCCATCCATCCCTTCGAGTTAGCTTTTATGATGACGCCGGCTGGAAAGGTCTCTTTTGGCAAGGTCTTCCTTTTGAATATCACCATGGGTGGAAGTTAGCATGGCAAGCTAGAACCACAGTGAAGGATGACTTCTCATTCCCTGTGGTGCGAATATTCACCGTACGTGCTCCCGTTCCACAGTGCGGTTCACAGGAATATCAGCTGTGAAATACGGTAGTAATCCGTGTGCGGATGGAGAGATTGCGTCTTTTTATGAACCGGATCGCTTAGTAGGAGCCATTTTGTGGTCTTTACAGATGTAAACAGGAAATGAAACGTACGGTGATATCCGCGCGTTTTTTCTTCTTCTTCCGGGGGCGGGTGAAGCGCTTCCTGTTCTATGGGGGCGGGTGCTTTCCTTGGCGGTTGCTTGCGTAGAAGAAGAAGCGCTTCCTGTTCTACCGGGAAAAAAGATGGCGGCTGTTTACCGAAGTTGCGAGACCGAAACTTTATGAAAATGAATCGTAATAAAGCGCACCGGGTTATAAGGCGCACTGTCAGCTTTTGAGAAAAATTGTGGTTTTTAGGTGCGCCTTATAGTGCGGAAAATACGGTATATTGATGCTTACATAGGTCTGGTGATAATGTTCCCCTTTAAATAGTCCTTCTACAGAGGATCTTATGCATCTAAATAATCTATGACTTAATGTACTCCTATAGCAGACCTGGGCAAAATGCGGCCCGTTATGATTTTCAATCCTTTAACATCAAAACTGTAGCCTCCATTATGATGTGCAGTGCTGTTTTTAACATACCGTAAGTGTTGAACTATAGAAAGTATTTCAATGGTTGAAATCTGCGCTTTTGAGTGTTATACAATGCTGTTAAGTTATTGTGGCTCAATTTGCCTTATTTTTTATCTTAATGTATTATTATTTAATATATATTTTTGTTTTAGTTGCTTAAGAGATATTCCTGGCTCTGAATTTGCTCATTGCTATTTTTACGTTTTTGTGCATTATTTGTTGCCGTCATCACTAAACGAACAGGTTACTCAGCAGTTACTCGGTACTTGAGTAGTTTTTTCAGAACATACTTTTTACTTTTACTCAAGTAAATATTTGGGTGACTACTCCTTACTTTTGCTTGAGTAATAAATCTCTAAAGCAGGGGTGCTCATTACGTCGATCGCGAGCTACCGGTCGATCTCGGAGGGTGTGTCAGTCGATCACCAGCCAGGCATTAAAAAAATAGTCCTAAAAATGAGCGATCATAAATCTTCACTATGACGTCACTTTCGTCACTTGATTGACTTTCACGGCACCCGAAGGTCTTCTGAGATGACGCTGGCTGCTGCCAGCTCAGTAAAATTACAGACAGGAAGGCGAGAAACACTTTATTTCAACAGACTGGCGCCGTACCTGTCGTCAAAACTCCAAAGACCGACTGAACAGTTGCACAGTTGCGCTAATAAAATAAGAGTCTCAGAAAGCTGGCGTGCACAAGCTAGCAAGCTACGGAGTTTGCCGACAATGTATTTCTTGTAAAGTGTATACAAAGGAGTACGGAAGCTGGACAAATAAGATGCCAAAAACCAACCACTTTCATGTGGTACTGGACAGAAAGGAGGACTTTTTTTCTCCTCCATTCGAAAATGCGGACGTATCAGCACCACTGTCCAATCAATGCAAGTCATCAGAATCAGGTAATACACCAACGTATATTCTTGTCTTCATGAAAGAAAGGAATCTATATGTGTTAAACATGCTTGTATTATCTTTAAACACCTTTAACTTGTTAACAATATTAACTATATGTGTTAAACATGCTTGTATTATCTTTAAACACCTTTAAGTTGTTAACAATATTAACTATATGTATTAAACATTCTTGTATTATCATTAAACACCTTTAATGTATTAACAATATTAACTATGTGTTAAACATGCTTGTATTATCATCAAACACCTTTATTTTGTTAACAATATTAACTATATGTGTTAAACATGCTTGCATTATCTTTAAATACCTTTAACTTGTTAACAATATTAACTATATGTATTAAACATGCTTGCATTATCATTAAACACCTTTAACTTGTTAACAAAAACATATATTTAATAAATAAGTAAATATAAATTATATATATGAATGAGGTAGATCCCCACGACTTGATCAACTGAAAAGTAGCTCGTCTGCAGAAAAAGTGTGAGCACCCCTGATCTAAAGTAACAGTACTCTTACTTGAGTACACTCTACCCACCTCTGGTGTCGCTCCATCGTCATGTTGTTCGCTAGTTATGCTAGTTAGGTAGCATCACTTCAATGACAACAAAGCAGCGCGTTGCTGGACTAGTAGTGACGTCACATTATGTGCACTTTCATTCAAAACACAAAACGGCGGCAAAGACGATATTTTTTCGGCCGTGAACGCGCACTGACCAACTAGCTTAAAACTTGCCGTTTTAGCACAAAGTTACAGACAAAACTTCTCCACTCACGTCCTTGTTGGCGGCGTCCGGCTTGAAGAGGTTGAATCTCTGCAGTCTCGCTTTCATCCCATCCGCCATAAAGCTTCCAACACTCGGCGACTTTGTACTCCGACTTCACTTCATTCCAAAACTTTGATAATGTCGCTTCTTTTTTTTACCCCAACAACAACCAGGGGCGTCACTATGGCTGACAAAGTTGGCGATGGTGTGGCCACGTGACATCCGGGTTGTACCTTTCAAAGTAAGACCACCTTTCGCGCTTTCCATCGCTCTTTAGTTTTGTTCTGAAACGGCTCCACTTCCGTCTTTGGTCCGGATAACACCTTGTCGGTTGTGTGTGTACAGCGGCTAAAGGACAACAACTCCGAATTCCGTCGGAAAGTTTACAAATGGACGGTTGGGCGGGTAGTCATTTTCCAACCCGGAACCAAGCAGACATTTTCGCGTCATTTTTGACGTGCGTGGTTTTGGTAAAGACTAGAGATGTCCGATAATATCGGTATCGTTTTTTTTTTTTATTAAATCAACATAAAAAACACAAGATACACTTACAATTAGTACACTAACCCAAACCCCCCCCCCCCCCCCCCCCCCCATTTACACTCATTCACACAAAAGGGTTTTTTTCTGTTATTAATTGGTTCCTACTAGGGATGTCCGATAATGGCTTTTTGCCGATTTTCCGATATTGTCCAACTCTTTAATTACCGATACCGATATCAACCGATATATACAGTCGTGGAATTAACATATTATTATGCCTAATTTGGACAACCAGGTCTGGTGAAGATAAGGTCCTTTTTTTTAAAAATTAATAAAATAAAATAAGATAAATAAATTAAAAACATTTTCTCGAATTAAAATGAAAGTAAAACAATATAAAAACAGTTACATAAAAACTATTAATTAATGAAAATTAGTAAAATTAACTGTTAAAGGTTAGTACTATTAGTGGACCAGCAGCACGCACAATATATACAGTCGTGGAATTAAAACATTATTATGCCTAATTTGGACAACCAGATCTGGTGAAGATAAGGTCCTTTTTTTTAAAATTCATAAAATAAAATAAGATAAATAAATTAAAAACATTTTCTTGAATTAAAAAAAAGTAAAACAATATAAAAACAGATACATAGAAACTATTAATTAATGAAAATGAGTAAAATTAACTGTTAAAGGTTAGTACTATTAGTGGACCAGCAGCACGCACAATATATACAGTCGTAGAATTAAAACATTATTATGCCTAATTTGGACAACCAGGTCTGGTGAAGATAAGGTCCTTTTTAAAAAAAATTAAAAAATAAAATAAAATAAGATAAATAAATTAAAAACATTTTCTTGAATAAAAAAGAAAGTACAACAATATAAAAACATTTACATTGAAACTAGTAATTAATGAAAATGAGTAAAATTAACTGTTAAAGGTTAGTACTATTAGTGGACCAGCAGCACGCACAATCATGTGTGCTTACGGACTGTATCCCTTGCAGACTGTATTGATATATATTGATATATAATTTAGGAACCAGAATATTAATAACAGAAAGAAACAACCCTTTTGTGTGAATGAGAGTGAATGGGGGAGGGAGGTTTTTTTGGGTTGGTGCACTAAATGTAAGTGTATCTTGTGTTTTTTATGTTGATTTAATAAAAAAAAAACAACAAAAAAAACGATACCGATAATTTAAAAAAAACGATACCGATAGTTTCCGATATCACATTTTAACGCATTTTTCGGACATCTCTAGTTCCTACATTATATATCAATATATATCAATAGTCTGCAAGGGATACAGTCCGTAAGCACACTGCTGGTCCACTAATAGTACTAACCTTTAACAGTTAATTTTACTCATTTTCATGAATTACGAGTTTCTATGTAACTATTTTTATATTGTTTTACTTTCTTTTTTATTCAAGAAAATGTTTTTAATTTATCTTATTTTATTATTATTTTAAAAAAAGGACCTTATCTTCACCATACCTGGTTGCCCAAATTAGGCATAATAATGTGTTAATTCCACGACTGTATATATCGGTTGATATCGGTATCGGTATCGACAATTAAAGAGTTGGACAATATCGGAATATCGGATATCGGCAAATTATTAAATTATCGGACATCCCTAGTAAAGACGTTATAATTAATGGGACGACATAAAAAAATACCACAATTCTGGTGTACTTCATCATTCTACACGTTTTACAACTGTTAATGTTATTAAAACGTTCCTATCCTGGCTATAGCTACAAAAAAATAAAGCTTCACGATAGTAACAATTTAGCGCCAATAATTCAGTAAACAATTAGTGGTGTATTTAACAATGGTGCAAATATTACTAGAAACAAAGTGGGTAAACAGTGACACCTAGTGGCAGTAGAGTATGCTTCGTTAGAATAGAATGGACTTTATTGTCATTATATTTGCATATAACGAGATTAAGGACTCCAATTTAAGGTGCGGTAGCGGGAACAAATATGGGGTAAAAATAAATTACACAAGAGGCAATAAAGAAAAAACTAACAATTGAAATAAACAGACTACTATCCAATGAAAATAATACGCAATCCTGTACAATATACAAAACACTATAGAAATACAAAATACTGTACAATATACAGAACAAGACAAGAGTACCGGAGTAATAAATAATCAGTGTCGGACGTATTGCACTCGAAGGGTAATATTGCACAGTAGGGTATTAGGGTAGGATATTGTATAGGGGTGAAGTATTATTATAAGTTAGAGTTCAAGATGGTGACAGCTCTGGGAAAGAAGCTGTCTCTAAGCCTGTTTGTTCTGGCTCTGATGCACCTGCCCGATGGTAGCAGGTGATGCTTTTTGCTCTGTTGAGGCAACGGGAGTTGTGTAAATCCTTCAGGGAAGGGAGGGGGCAGCCGATGATTTTTTGTGCAGACTTTATGACCCTCTGAATCGCCTGTTTGTCTGCTTCAGTGCAGCTGGCGTACCACCCTGTTATGCAGTACGTCAGCAGGCTCTCGACAGCCGAGCGATAGAAGGTCACCATCAGCTGCCTCTCCAGTCTGTTCTTCCTCAGCACCCTCAGGAAGTGGAGTCTCCGCTGGGCCTTCCGGATGACCGCAGTTGTATTTTGGGTCCAGGAGAGGTCAGCAGATATGAGGGTGCCGAGGAACTTGAAGGAGCTGACTCTCTCCACCTCCTCGATGTAGAGGGGGCGCTATGTTGAAATTGCTGTTTTTTTCTTTTTGAGGCCCTAAACCAGTGGTGTGATAATAATTAAAGATAAAAGTAATTTTTTATTTACTTTCCCTAAATATCTAAAAGTATTCATATTCTCTTCGTGTCATATTATGCTCGTTCCAGTGCTGTTGTTTTTAGGTTAGAGTTTTTATCCAATCAGAATTCAGCTAGCTTATGTTGCCATGCTGTACCAAATCAGCCCGAAGCCTTCAGAATCAACAATGCTGGCGTCTGCAGTGTAAGTGTTCGGGGACATACAGTTGATAGACAGTTGCCATAACCAATCAGATCACGCGTTGTTGTCAGTAAGGCCTTCTAGGTGGCCTCAGGCAGATTTATAGTGAAGTTATGAGCCAGGTAACATAAGAACTCCCTTACCCAGAATGCCACAGCATGCGCAGTAGCCCCGTTTAGGTTGAACGTAGACATGCCGGCAGCGGGATGTTTTTGATGAGCACGCTGTGGAGTAAACTTTTAAGAAGTCAGCCAACACGCCTCGTCTGCATCTTTTATGATTAGACAAGACACACACATGTATTTGCAAGGCCATTTTCAAGAAGGATATTTAAAGAGAAACTACAATCTTGTGAGACCATGTCGGCCAACCCCGGAAGCTAGCTCAGCTGTCGGTGAGATGTGAGTTCAGATATTTTATTTCTTGATTTTTTTTCACGTTTAAATTGTTTTTAGCAATTTTAATTGTGACAGTACCACATAAAAAATGTGCGAGATCTTGCAAAACATTTTTTGTGGTGGGTCGAGTTGTTGGGTAGGACGCAACTGCATGACTACTACGGTGCCTTTATCGCCCCCTTGTGGCGAAAAATTATAACTCTAACTTACGGCTACTTACGCCAATTATCCTGTCATTTTGTTGGGTGGGACGCAACTGCATAACTATTACGGTGCCTTTATCGCCCCCTAGTGGTGAAAAATCATAACTCTCAGAACTTCCATCCACTTATGCCCATCATCCTGTCATTTTTTATGGTGAGTCGGGTTGTTGGGTAGGACGCAACTGCATGACTACTACGGTGCCTTTATCGCCCCTTTGTGGTGAAAAATTCTAACTCTCATAACTACCGTCCACATAATCCAATCTTTTCAAAAATATTTTATGGTGGGTCGGGGTGTTGGGTAGGACGCAACTGCATAACTACTATGGTTCCTTTATCGCCCCCTTGTGGTGAAAAATTATAACTCTCATAACTACCGTCCACATAATCCAATCTTTCCAAAAATATTTCATGGTGGGTCGGGGTGTTGGGTAGGACGCAACTGCATAATGTCGGAGGCAGATATTTACATATATCCATATTTAAGTGTTACTTCTTTACTTTCATAGTCATATAACAAAACACCTAGTGTTCTTCCTGTTCTCTTTTGGTTGTCTGCAAGTACTGTGTGTCAACCTTGATTTTGTGGTATGCAGGGAGTAGCCATAACTCCTTTCTCTTATCTGTTCCTGTGCCCAGCTGAGGAGGACAAGGGGTATGTGTTCGGGCTGGAGGAAGGGACAACGAGGGTGGGAGCAAGAGACACTTTATAGATGAGAAGGTTTCCGTATTTTAGATTAGACCATTTTAGCTGCGCTAGTGAACGCTTCTGTACTGGATTGGTCTCACGTTTATTTTCAAAGCTTTGAAAATAAATCACAAAATACCCATTCTGTCTGGTGGTCAAATTGAACTCAGCTTATGTGTCATCAAAAGAACTTGGGAGTGACCAGCAACTTAAATTCCCTGGGAGGAACATCTGGTCCTAAAGCAACAATAACTACTACGGTTCCTTTATCGCCCCCTTGTGGTGAAAAAGTATAACTCTCATAACTGCCGTCCACATGCTCCAATCTTCCTGAATATTTTTTGGGAGGTTTGGGTTGTTGGGTGGGACTCAACGACATTACTACAGCAGCGCCTGTATCGCCTACTAGTGGTGAAATATTCTAACTCTCTTGAAGGTGGTTTGAATGTTGTTGAAGAATGTGGGGATTGTGGAAGTTTGAAAAATGGCCAATTCATTTTGAATGGGGAAAATGCTCCCGGCCCAAAAAAAAAGAATTATGGGAAATCTGGGAATTAAAAAAAAAAAAATTGTTGAAGTAGAGCACACAATTCCTGAACAGGAAGTTGGAACAGTTTGAATCAGTTGAAAAATGTGGGAGGAGTAGTCACCAGAAAAAAGGGTGCAAACAGGGATTTGGAAAACCAGGAATTCTGGAAAATCCTGGAATTTTTTGGAAATTGGAAAAAGGGTAGTTTGAATTTCCAGAATGGTGGAATGTGTTGAAGTCAGAATGATTTGAATCGGTTAAAAAATGTGGAAAGTTTGAAAAATGGCCAATTCATTTTTGAAAAGGGAAAATGCAAAAAAAAAAAAAAAAAGGAATTGTGGGAAATCCGGGAATTAAAAAAAAAATAATTGTTGAAATAGAGCACACAATTCCTGAACAGGAAGTTGGAACAGTTTGAATCAGATGAAAAATGTGGGAATTGTGGAAGAATGTCCAATTCATTTCAATGGGAATTTCAGAAAAATTGGGAATTTTGGGAAAAGTGGGAATTTTTTTGAAAACGCTAAAACACTTGAATGTTCTGAATGAGTTGAAATGGTTGGTGTTGAAATTTTTCAAATCGGTCGAGAAATGTTGAAGTAGTAACATGTTGAATTGAGAAATGGTGTTACGGAATTCCTGGAATTTCGCGAAAACCAGGAATTTTTCCAGTTCAAAAAACAACTTTGTTTTTTGTCCTGATTAAGAGGAATGTTTTGACGGTGGAACGGTTGAAGTGGGTTGAAAAATGTGGGAGGAGTAGTCGCCAGAAAAAAGGGTAGGAAAAAGGGCTTTGGAAAACCAGGAATTCTGGAAAATCCTGGAATTTTTTGGAAATTGGAAAAAGGGTAGTTTCAATTTCCAGGATGGTGGAATGTGTTAAAGGCAGAATAGTTTGAATCGGTTGAAAAATGTGGAAATGGGGGAAGTTTGAAAAATGGCCAATTCATTCTGAATGGGAAAAATGGCCCGGAAAAACCTGGAATTCTGGGAAATCTGGGAATTTTTGGAATTTGTCAAGGGAAAGCCTTTACTGCTTTGGAGCATTCAAACAATAATAAATAAACTAAACGAAATGAGCTCGTGGGAACATACTTTTTCCCACCCTTCCAGTACAAATGATTCCCGGGCGAGGCCACCACTGCTGCTCACTGCTCCCCTCACCTCCCGGGGGGTGAACAAGGGGATGGGTCAAATGCAGAGGACAAATTTCACCACACCTAGTGTGTGCGTGTGACAATCATTGGTACTTTAACTTTAACTTTATGTTGTCAAAAAGGTGCGTCTATTTCCTGTCAACATGCTTATAGTCTAACACTTGTGCACAAGGACTTCATACGTAACCTCTGTGTGTGTGTGTGTGGGGGGGGGTGTATCATCAGGCTGACCACCTGTCCCTCAACTTTGTCACACTGACATTGTCAGTCACACACACACACACACACACACACACACACACACACACACACACACACACACACACACACACACACACACACACACACACACACTCTTGTATTTGTTACCTTCTTGAGACCTGAGAAAAATTCCTCCCTCTTTAGGACCAGCCTTTCTAGATATATAAAGATGTGTATTGACAACATTAATAATATATACATACTATGCAAATATAAAAAAGCTTGTTGTGAAAAATGAGTTGGAATTTCACAAGAAAAAGGTCACAATTTCACAAGAAAAACTTAGAATTTTGGCAGTATTATAATAAAAGTCATCATTTTACTCAACGCAAGTCAAAATTTTACAAGAAAAACGGAACATGTGTGCAATGTTATGATAAAAGTTGGAATTTTACTCAATAACAGTCGCAATTTTACAAGAGCTTCAAATTTTGGCAATTTTATAAAAAGAGTCGTAATTTTACTCGACAAAAGTCACAATTTTAGAAGAAAACTTTACAATTTTGGCAGTATTATAATAATAATCGTAATTTTACTTGGCAAAAGTCATAATTTTACTCCAAAAATGTCACGATTTTACAAGAACAACAAAAATTGCCAATTTTGTGATAAAAGTCAGAATTGTATATGACAAATATCACCCTTTTGCATTAAAAAGTAATTATTTTACATTAAAAAAATATTTTTTTTTACGAGAAAGAATTGCAGTATTACAGAAACAGAAAGAATATGAGAACTTGTTCACAATTTTATAAGAAAAAAGTCGACATATTATAACAAAAAGACTGCTTTTAGTTCTTTTCTTTTTTTTGTTGAATTTTTTCTTTGTAATTGGTTTTTAATCTTCATTATTTACTTCTAGTTATTACAGTATGTCTCTATATACATATTTATTTAATTTTTTTAGGAATACATTTTGGCCAAAGGAGGCGCATTTCAATTTCTTACACGCACTTGTTATTTCATATGTTGACCAGAGGGGGAGCACTTTTAAAAGCGACACACAGTCAATTAGAAAAATCCCTCCTTTTTGGGACCACCCTCATTTTGAAAGATGTCACCAGCAGGGGTGCAAATGAGACATTCTCTATTAGATGCAATGTTATTGGGACCATGATTTATGTCATCACTTGTTCACACCTCCTCATATGGAAGATACTTTTCCTTCTCGGTGTCTCAAGAAGGGTAGAAATACAACACACACACACGCACACACACACACACACACACACACACACACACACACACACACACACACACACACACACACACACACACACACACACACACACACACACACACACACACACATTCTTGTATTTCTTACCTTCTTGAGACCTGAGAAAAATGCCTCCCTCTTTAGGACCACCCTTTCTAGATATATAAAGATTAGTATTGACAACATTAATAATATATACATACTATGCACATATAAAAAAGCTTGTTGTGAAAAATAAGTTGGAATTTCACAAGAAAAAAAAAAGGTCACAATTTCACAAGAAAAATTTAAATTTTTGGCAGTATTATAATAAAAGTCGTCATTTTACTCAACGCAAGTCAAAATTTTACAAGAAAAACTGAACATTTGTGCAATGTTATGATAAAAGTTGGAATTTTACTCAATAACAGTCGCAATTTTACAAGAAAAGCTTAAAATGTTGGCAATTTTATGAAAGGAGTCGTAATTTTACTCGACAAGTCACAATTTTATAAGAAAACGTAAAATTTCTGGCAATATTATAATAATAATAATCGTAATTTTACTTGGCAAAATTATGAAAAAAGTCATCATTTTACTTCAAAAATTTCACTATTTTACAAGAACAACAAAAATTGGCAATATTGTGATAAAAGTCAGAATTTTATATGACAATTGTCACTATTTTGCATTACAAAGTAATTATTTTACATTTAAAAAATAGATATTGTTTTTACAAGAAAATATTGCAATATCACAGAAACAGAAAGAATATGAGAAATTGTTCCCAATTTTATAAGAAAAAAGTCGACATATTGTGAGAAAAAGACTGCTTTTAGTTCTTTTCTTTTTTTTTTTGTAATTGGTTTTTAATCTTCATTATTTACTTCTAGTTATTAGAGTATGTCTCTATATACATATTTATTAAATTTTTTTAGAAATAAATTTTGGCCAAAGGAGGCGCATTTCAATTTCTTACACGCACTTGTTATTTCATATGTTGACCAGAGGGGGAGCACTTTTAAAAGCGACACAAAGTCAATTAGAAAAATCCCTTCTTTTTGGGACCACCCTCATTTTGATAGATGTCATCAGCAGGGGTGCAAATGAGACATTCTCTATTAGATGCAATGTTATTGGGACCATGATTTATGTCATCACTTGTTCACACCTCCTCATATGAAAGATACTTTTCCTTCTTGGTGTCTCAAGAAGGGTAGAAATGTTGGAATTTTACTCAATAA
>NC_084563.2:33229598-33232098 GCF_033978685.3 Nerophis lumbriciformis | reverse complement strand
TATATATATATATACACACACACACACACAGGTAAAAGCCAGTAAATTAGAATATTTTGAAAAACTTGATTTATTTCAGTAATTGCATTCAAAAGGTGTAACTTGTACATTATATTTATTCATTGCACACAGACTGATGCATTCAAATGTTTATTTCATTTAATTTTGATGATTTGAAGTGGCAACAAATGAAAATCCAAAATTCCGTGTGTCACAAAATTAGAATATTACTTAAGGCTAATACAAAAAAGGGATTTTTAGAAATGTTGGCCAACTGAAAAGTATGAAAATGAAAAATATGAGCATGTACAATACTCAATACTTGGTTGGAGCTCCTTTTGCTTCAATTACTGCGTTAATGCGGCGTGGCATGGAGTCGATGAGTTTCTGGCACTGCTCAGGTGTTATGAGAGCTCAGGTTGCTCTGATAGTGGCCTTCAACTCTTCTGCGTTTTTGGGTCTGGCATTCTGCATCTTCCTTTTCACAATACCCCACAGATTTTCTATGGGGCTAAGGTCAGGGGAGTTGGCGGGCCAATTTAGAACAGAAATACCATGGTCCGTAAACCAGGCACGGGTAGATTTTGCGCTGTGTGCAGGCGCCAAGTCCTGTTGGAACTTGAAATCTCCATCTCCATAGAGCAGGTCAGCAGCAGGAAGCATGAAGTGCTCTAAAACTTGCTGGTAGACGGCTGCGTTGACCCTGGATCTCAGGAAACAGAGTGGACCGACACCAGCAAATGACATGGCACCCCAAACCATCACTGATGGTGGAAACTTTACACTAGACTTCAGGCAACGTGGATCCTGTGCCTCTCCTGTCTTCCTCCAGACTCTGGGACCTCCATTTCCAAAGGAAATGCAAAATTTGCATGGTTGGGTGATGGTTTGGGGTGCCATGTCATCTGCTGGTGTCGGTCCACTCTGTTTCCTGAGATCCAGGGTCAACGCAGCCGTGTCATTACTTCCGCTCTTAGCGCCTTCAAAATAAGAGCTCAAGGCATATACTGTATAACAGCGCATAACAGGAACTTAACATCACAAAGAGGAAAGCCCATAAAAATAGGTTACAAAAGTTATTTAATAAGAAGCCAAAAAGTGCAAAAACAACAATGTTCGTGTTGGAGGAGTTGTGAATTAGGTACACCTGCAGTCTGCAGGTGTACCTAATGTTGTGGCCCTGCAGTCATTCACAACTCTTCCAACACGAACATTATTGTTTTTGCACTTTTTGGCTTCTTATGAAATAACTTTTTTAAATAGATTCAATCTTGCACGTGGAAAGTTTAAGTGTGGGCTGTAGTTGATATAACACTCCCGTCAGGGGGTGCAAATTCTACGGCGAGGGTGCAGGAGGCGGATTACTGCGAGCCTCACACAGTGCATCTTTTGCAGCCGTTTTATGATCGCTTAGCACAAGAAATACATTACACACATACAGTTGTTGACCAAATACATTGTACATTATATACCTCAGCTAACTAAACTATGGAAATGTATAATATAATTCATATAGCAATACGGTCTCACTGCACAGCAGGCCAGCAGTTAGCCGAGTCCGCAATCCATGTTGAGGCACAACTGAGTGACGTGCCTCAACTGGCTGCTGATCACCGCACCGTCTTTTCTCAGTATTTGAACGGCAAATGTGAAAATTCAGCGATTTTGAATAAAAATAATCTAAAACTGGTGAAGTTAAATGGAAAATAACTTTATAGTATAATCACTGGATACATTTAACAATTTAATAATTTTTTTTTTCTTTTTACATTTTTTTTCTTTCCATGATGGCAGGTGAGGCGGGGCCTCACCTGCCTCTAGTGACTGCACGTCACTGATATATAAAAAAAAAAAAAAAAAAAAAAAATATATATATATATATAAATAAGAGAAATACTTGAATTTCAGTGTTCATTTATTTACACATATACACACACATAACACGCATCTACTCATTGTTGAGTTAAGGGTTGAATTGTCCATCCTTGTTCTATTCTCCGTCACTATTTTTCTAACCATGCTGAACACCCTCTCTGATGATGCGTTCTGCTTCGTCTCCTTGTTGTGTGCGCAGTTGTGCACTGCACTCTCTAAAAGCCGTAGATGTTATTGTCACATATGCATGTACAGTAGATGGCAGTATTGTCCTGTTTAAGAGTGTCACAACATTGCTGTTTACGGCAGACGAACTGCTTTACGGTAGACGAAAACGTGACTGCTGTTGTTGTGTGTTGTTGCCGCGCTGGGAGGACGTTAATGAAACTGCCTAACAATAAACCCACATAAGAAACCAAGAACTCGCCCTCGATCATTCTACACTTGTAACGTGATTGGGCAGGCACGCTGTTTATATTGTGGGAAAGCGGACGTGAAAAACGGCTGTCGACACGTCACTCAGGTCCGCCTGGATTTCGGGAGAAAATTTGTCCCGGGAGGTTTTCGGGAGAGGCGCTGAATTTCGGGAGTCTCCCGGAAAATCCGGGAGGGTTGGCAAGTATGC